>NW_028277519.1:0-93284 GCF_059751315.1 Micrasema longulum
TATTCAATCACTAACAATATAGTTTCATGACACTGGTGCATTTTTTCGTCGTCTCAATTCCACCCTTTTATGTGACCGATATCCATGTTTTACGTTGGTAAATTCTGCGTTATTGATTTATTATTTTATCTGTTTTAAATCCAGGATTTTTTTTTTCAGAATTACGATAATAACAGTTCGCGGGCCGCACAAACATTTAAAACGGCCCCATGTGGCCCGCGGGCCGCAGTTTGCCTAGGCCTGGACTCGATTGGTTTACTGCTTATTTTTAAAGCTCACATGCCGATATTTTTATGTTCTTTTAATATGTATGTCGCGATTTCGAATTGCAATATTTTATTAGCAAAGCGCGTAAGAAATGTATCAATTTCCCGGACGTTACATTATGAGCAATACACGCTATAAATATTTTACGATTTAATCATTTTAAAATATGATAAAAAAATACACAGAAGGTAATTAAATAGTTGCATTATTTTCGCATAGAAAAACATGTGTCATGGTTGCCGTGGACCAATGTCCAGGCTCTTTTTTCAACATCATTTTAGCAAAGGTGCCTACAAGCTCACCCCATATTTATCACTGACGATCGTCAAATGTCAAGCGTGTCTGGTAACTACGATTCAGTATCAAACGATGATCGTCAAAAATGTAAAATATCTAGTAACGGTTCGCGAAATTTGACGATCGCGGAACACGTCTACTAATTACGCGTCAGTGAAAAACGAGGAACGTCAAATATTGAGAATATCAGATAGCAACTCCTGACATTTGACGGACGTCGAGAATAACTGATAATTACTTATTTATGACAGACGACGTAAAAAATCAAGAATATCCGATAGCAATCCGCAACATTCGACGATTGTCGAAAATCGAGCGTATAGGTATGGTAGTAACTCGCGGCATTTGATAATCGTCGAGCATATCTGGTAACTGCGAGTCCGTAACAAATAAAGACCGTCAAAAATCAACATTTGACGATCGACAAAAATCTAGCGTTTCTAGTAGTTGCTCGCGACATTTGACGATTGTCATAAAACGAGCGTATCTGGTAGCAAGTCACGACATTCGACAATCATCATATATTGAACATTGTTAAATTTCGAGTTTGTCTGTAGGCACCTTACATTATGAAAAACAACGTTTCCATCTGAACAGAGTAAGAAATATTTTTTAAGGAAATTTGGCAGTCGAGACGTTTAATTAACTTAAGATTTGTCATTGACCAGTTTGAGATATTACTTTAAATGCAATCAAAATTACCATAATGACTTTTAACGATGCATATGACACTGAATTAGTACATCAATCGTAATATATTTTAATCATTTGATCCATGCATATGTTATTTTACAGTCTTGCGTTTGAGATTTCATTCCAGAGACTTTAATATATTGCAGCATACAAACCCTGAATACCCAATTTGATATCAACCTTTCGCGAATCAATCCCAAAACCTCTTTCATGGTAGTCAAATGGGTCAATAAAAACAGTATCACTTTACATACTGAGTAACTTACACTATTATTCCTATGTAACATCCACATTTCTTAAATCTGTTGGTTTTGTGATGTAGGGAGGCATTAAAGCGTTGTTGATGTAAATTGAGCTATTTCTAATTATACGTATTTATGAATTGGAAATACGCTTTTTATTTGTTCCTAAATAAAATAAATTACTTTTTTTTAAACATTGTAACACGTAATAATTATACTGGCGTGAAAAAAATGCTTCCAGGAAAACTAAGAACAGAGATCTGCGTTTAAAAAAGAACCCGAACCCCGGACGAGTGTTTTCGACCCGATGGCGGCTCTCTCGTAAAAATCTTAAATATGGAAATGGAGCGTATATAAATCTGCCTCATTGTGCACGTTTGCCTACCATTCTTGAGGTACTGGGTTATATTCCTGGCTGGGTGGGCGTAAAATATTGATTTTAAAAGTTCTTTAAATATTGCTGCCATATTTAATTATTCCTGGACTGGCATCTAAGATGTAGTACTGATTGACACCGTATCTTTATGTGTATTATGATTGCAATAGGCTGCGTTTGGTTTACAAATGCAGTGCCCAGTGGCACGCGCGGAGTAATAAAAAAATACAAAACTTAAAAAAATGTAGCGATAATAATACGATACATAAAAATAATTTATCAATGGCACAGGCTACCTAAAAACGGAACGGTCCCTTTCAAAACGAGACTTATGATAACATACGCCATGAGTTACAAATGGGAAATAAAAACGTTTGTTAAAAAGTTTTTTGGTAAATGTTTTTTTTTAAAGCTGTCCATAATATTCATTTACCTTTATTATTCAATTATTGATAGTATCTGTATTTGTACGACACTCTTTATTAATTTTTAACTTTTCATTAAAAATATTACCATACACTAATTCAGCTCGATCAACTTACATAATTTATGTATCCTAATTATAAAATTGTAGTTGGTCATTTTGTTTTAAATATTCTCGTGCGTGCAGTGTATTAAAAAAAAATAAGTGCACATTTTAATACGATTTATATTCAAGAAACAGATTTATAGGCCCCAAGAGTATAATAAATTTAACTGGTATAAAATTATTATTGCGTTGCGAGTCATTCATTACTAATTCAAAGAAAATATCGTTTCTGAGACGTATTATGGTATCTTGTATAGGCAAAGTAACTTTGTAACTACAAATCAACGAATTGAATAATTAATGCAAGGAGTTTGTAATATATTTGATTTCAATTGATAGTTTGGCTAGGACAAAACACATTTCTCTATCATGATTGTAATTACTTATTGTCAAGGAATTAAAATTTCCATACAGGTTGTATTATCATTGACCACTAAACAATTAAATTACAACAATCTAAAAGTGTATCATTAGTTTTATTCGACCACATGCAGACACACATGGGACCAAGTAATTAGTTGAAAGTTGTTCAAAACAGCGGAGATTAATTGGTAAAACAATAGCAAACAAATAATGTCTGAATTATCATAATAACCCATAAACATACGAGAGTTGTGTAAAAAATAAGGTTCTCAATTTATTTTCAGGTTTAAGGCATTTTTATTTGAACTGAAAAATACATCATTGGAAAGCTTAATTTCTTAATTATTTTTCGACTTAATCACCAGATTTTTAACGCATTTTTGCTGACGACTAATCCACTTTTGGAATCCAGCTTCAAAGAAGTCCGCCGCCAGTCCGTGGAGGAATTTGGTGACCACTTCCTGCACTCTTTCATCAGTCTCAAAACGTTGTCCACCCAAGTGTTGCTTTAATTTTGGAAACAAGTGGAAGTTACTCGGTGCAAGATCAAGGCTGTAGGGAGCCTGTTCAACAAGTTCCCAGCCAAAATTCGATTAAATCCTTGGTTTGGCAAGAGACGTGCGGGCGCGCATTGTCGCGGTGCAGTCTAACGCCTTTCGTCAGTCTTACTCTCCGGTGATTTTGGATGGCTCTTTTGAGTTTTTTCAAGGTCTCGCAAAAATTTACCAAATTTATTGTGGTCCCTCGAGTCATAAACTCAACAAGCAGGACGGTCACCAAATTCCTCCACGGACTGGCGGCGGACTTCTTTGAAGCTGGATTCCAAAAGTGGATTAGTCGTCAACAAAAATGCGTTGAAAAATCTGGTGAATATATTAAAAAACAGTTAAGAAATTAAGTTTTCCAATGATGTATTTTCAGTTCAAATAAAAAATGCCTTAAACCTGAAAAAAAATTATGAACCTTATTTTTTACACAACCCTCGTATATAAGTTCCTGTATAATTCGCGTTAAAGGTTTGGATAATTAAATTTATTTATTATTTATTCATTTTTTTCCACATAATAAACAATAATTAATAATAAAAATAATGTCACCTTACTGGGGTTAATCAAATGGTTTCATTTTCTTCTTTACATGGATTTCGTATTTTATTTTAGTTTTACATTAAGTCACAGCGGGCATGGGTAACGTTTTTCTAGTCAAGACCAGACTGCCAATTTTTCTGCGAGTTGCAGGCCGGAATATAAAAAAATCCTTGACCTTGAACAAAAATCTGCTGACAGTATTTTAACAAATAACCACTCCCTAAATATTGATGATGGAATCTAAATATTTCATTTAAATAATAAAACTAATCAATTAAATAATTTGGAAATTCTTAAAATTAAAAAAGCAGTCTAACAAAATTGAAACATTATAAATAATCATATAATCAATTAAACTTAAGTTAAAGCCCTATTTAAAATATTTTCCCTATCAAGTCTCACCCTGCCTTAAACACAATTACACCCTCCTTTACCTCCACCCCACCATAAACACAATTACCCCCTCATCTAATATATCTTCGTTTTAGGGTTCTAAATAGATTTTTTTAATTTCCTCTTAAATCTGATTCAACGCTTCACATATTGCTTCACAAGATTGAAATCATTTTTGCGTTTCGAATGTAGTTGTTATTCATGTACTTAAGTTTCAGTAAAAATTACTTCAAGCTCTCTAATAATATTATTTAAATGTATATGTTTTATAAAACAAAATTTAAATCCCCCCCTTTTTGAGTTTATATTAGAGATGAAACGGATATCTGGCCTATCCGGCATTATTTTAGCATCCGGCCAAATACCGGATAGTAGCTCAATATCCAGCGGATACCCAATACTTTTTGAAGGGCGAAAATTTCATGAAATCAACTCCACTAAATTGATTTATTGAGTTTGACCGTGTCTGGGAAAATGGAAGCAACCCTCATTATTGGGAAAATGTACTTTTTCCATAAAAACTTTTAATCAATGTTCATTATTTAAGAGGCAAATAAAACATGTTTATTAATATTTATATAAAAAAAACATTTATGTTAAAAAAAATAAAGCGCAAGGGGTGAAACTTCCCGAAACCATTAAATTATTTGAATAAAAGTTTTACTAACCATTTCGATATGCAACTCGTTGATCAATTAGTGATCATTCAAAATACCAAGAAAATATTTTTAACCGTTTTTGTTTTATTAAAACTTTCGTTTTTTACTATGATAAATTCAAGTACCGGTGTGGTTTTATTGTTTTTTAAACGGGCCGGAAATTCGGCTTAAGAACTTGCTGGATATCCGGTATCCGGCCAAGCCACTATCCGTTTTATCAATTGTTTAAATACCAGATTTAGTATGGACAAAACTCCATATTTCTAAAATTCCACAGCCCGGGAGCAGGGGTTGCCCACATATGAGTTACATATTATTATATATGTCTGCTTGTTTCGACATGTGCCAGGCTTTTCGTCAGTAAATAATAAAGTACAGTGTCATCTTCACCATCAACAAATTACTCTCAAAAATATTTTGCAACGTGCAGTGTTAAGAAAAAACGTGGTCTGACTTTTCTTTATACAAATGTATTCTCGTATTTTCTCTCTGGATGACGACACTAGAGCAATGATTTTTATACAGATTGGATATTTTTTACCATTACTGTGCCTCTATTGTTTTGCTTTATTGATAAATTGTTTCTTATGGGAGCTAAAATAAAACTATAAAAGCACCTACTCCATCCGGATGAATCTCACCCACGTGATAAAGGTTTCAGCTCTTTCGCTTCACAAAAGTCAACAGATGGAAGAGTTGAGGAAATATAGATATTCAAACATGGGCAGAATGGTGAATGTTACACAGTGTGTAAAGTGGCCACTTAAACGAGCCAATGACAGATCATAAGCCATGTAAATGCCTAGACTTCCATATTCCCTTATCAAAAAGGTTTTCCCTTTCTGTTGAAATAAATTTAAATATGAACAACTCCCTAGGGAGGAAATCCAGCCAGTCTGCAAGCATTTGGACATAATCAAATATTTTTAAATTATTTACATTTATTCACAGAAATCAAGAAAAATCATATTTCACACTGACAAACCTTAATTGAACTTATTCATTTAAGTCGCTGGCAATTTTACATAAGTTTTTCGGAAGAATTCACAGAAACTTGTTTGTAAGCGCGTCCATTTAAACCGTTTAAAATAACATCATTTTTATTGTAAATCTTTGCATATAAAATTGTGAAGGTTAAGGCTCCAACAATGCTTGGAAGTCACAACTAACTCCGGTTTTTACTTTTAGAAGTCAATGCCTCAATAACTATTGTGAGATCTACTACGTATAATAAAAACATTTCTAATAACAAAATTATTTTATTCCAATATCCGCTGAAATGCATCTGCTACACGAAATTTAATAGAAAATTGCACCGTGTATTTACTACCACAGAGTAAGAAATTCAAATCAACGAGTTGTGTATTAGCTTTTTTCTAGTCAAGTTTCCAAGCACTTACGAATTATTTTTGTGAACAGTGCAAATCACTTTTTAAGGATTTGCAGACCGGAATTGAGTCACTTTTTCGGCGATTGTGTGTCTGAGAGTGATAAAAAATTGTATCGAGGTCGAGTTGAGAGCGGCTCTTAAGGGGCAAGTCCACGACCTCACGTATCCGCACTAAATAGTGAGATTATCCGCCATTTTTTTATTTATTTAAATCTTAAAGTAGGGCACACATATCATACATATTGTTATGTGTGTTCTAATAATAACATTGCAAATATATTTAATTAATAAATTGTTTATCACATATGTCTTGACCATTATTTAAAATTTTGATATGTTTTTTTCTTCATAAATATTTTTTTCCATTTCGTAATACTTTTTAATTGCTTTAAATAAAATTGAATTTTGTGACTTTGCCTTTTTCCTAAATGGAAGTATAATTTTGTTCTTTTCTCTAGTATTGTGATCGTGTTCATGCTGGTTCCGATCAATTTTTTTCCAAAGTTCTGTTTTTTTATTAGAGTTTATAATTTTATGAACAAATATCATTGTATTGTAAAAAATTATTTGTTTATATGTTAATAATTTCATTTCATTTACCATCGACTTTACCCTCGTATATCTGTTTTTTTTTTAAATGATTCTAAAGGCTTTATTTTGTAATACAGTTAGTTTATCTATGTTTTCATTGTTTGATAAAAATAAAATGCTACTACAGTAGTTAACGTGTGGTTCAATAATTGCTTTGTAAATAGTTTTGCAAGAGTCTTTATAAATAAATCTTCTGATCCTTCCCAAAATTGATATTTTTTTTGCAATCTTATTTATTACCATCTTAGCGTTTTGGTAAAATGTAAGTTTTGAATCCAACATTACACCTAAATATTTAATTTCAGTGACTTCATTAAGTTTTTCATTTTCTTTTACAATTGATGGTGTAATTTCTATTCTTTTGTTTCCTATATTCATATATTTAGTTTTGTTAACATTTAATTTTAATTTATTAATTTTTAGCCACAGTGATACACTTTTAAGATCATGATTTAGTCTGTCCATAATTGTTTTATAATTTTCTCCCGATATATATTAAGTCATCGTATGCAAAGAGTCTTATTTTTGAATATTTTAATGTTTCGACAATATCATTTATGTATATAATAAACAAAACCGGTCCGAGAACCGATCCTTGTGGTACTCCCAATAAAATTTTGAAATTTTCCTTTTTAATTTCTATCGGTATGAGTATCGGGTGCTAGAAAAACAAAACCTTCTCTCTGAATTTCCAACTACGTTAATGCATTGCATACTGAAACATATTTTCGAGTAATGGCGGTACTATTTATTAATTTTTTTCTTGAATATTTTTTCTTGAATATTTATTGTTAAATACCCATTCAGAAATCGGTTTGTGGTCCTGTGGCTAGTGTCTCGGACTCGAATACTCGAATATTCGAATCCCACTATTATCTAATAGTGAGTTATGTACAACTCGTTGAAAATGGCCCTCAAAATTAAATATTTGGGTAAATCATAAGAACGCAAAGATTTCTTAATTTAAAAAAAAAAAAAAAAACTTTTAATAAAGGAGACAAAAAATATAATATTTTAAGAATTTAAAAATACTACATACACCTTTATATATTCACATTATCCAGTATCGCATTACATTAATTACTGTACATAACTCATCGTCCTTCCGGTTGAATGTCCCATTTACTTGGGGTCAGGCCTCTAATCCTAAGTTTTCACGTCGCACTCGGAGATTCGTTGTTTGTTTTTTTTTACGGCCGGTTGCCACCTGATGCCAAGACAGTAACCCCTTATGCTTACTGGGGCTTAGTATACCACCATTGACTATTGTTCCTCCGCAACCATCCTCAACACGACTTCCTGCCTGACGCCGCTGTCTCCCAACAACCCATACCCCGAAGTATGTCAGGGTGGCCTGAGAGACGGTTTGTGGCCCTTCCGCCTGTTCCACCGTACTGATGCACTACATTTCCGCCATTACAGCCATTGAGGTCTTCACCCGTAGCCCCGGGCGAGATTATTATAAAAACAAATTTTATAGGATTTAAAAAAAACGATGAGAAGAAACATTAAAATAAACTTAAAGACAATAAATTTAAGTTAGTTTAAAAATATCTTCTAAAATAATGACATATTATAGTACGAAAAGCAATATATTTAAAAGCTATTCGAAAAGTAATTTTAAGTAGTTTTAAAGTATCAAAACATGTCGAGCGCAGCAAAGAAAAAATAAAGAATTACAAGTATTATCTGTATGGAATGTGAAAATTGTCGGCAGGCCTCAAGCAAAATATGCTGTGACATCAGGCGGGTTACAGGAAGTGGTTGGTTGCGGTTCGCTCAAGATAGGGAGATGTGGGTCAGGGGAAGCTTATGTAATGTACACCATTGGACACAAGAGGGCTGCTGCTGATGATGATGATGATGGAGTGTTTTCTGATATTTTGAATAATGTTTCTTTTTCCGGCTCTAAATCACATATTATTTTTAATGTCAACTCGCTTCTTAATTTGACCACAGCATGGCAGAGGTATTTCGACTTTTATTTATCGATATTGTTAGAAACTAACTAATGTGGTATTAGTACTTACGAATACGTGACGGGCGTGGTATGGCATTGTAGTGTAGCCACAATGACCCGCCACGGACATCACGACAAGTTCCATTTTCAGGGCTGCCAACCGAACAAATAATTAGAAATATTAATTAATTACTACAATGTCCTGTTTCCTTAAAAATGGCATTGCGTTCTATCAGATCCGTATAGTTACTGTAATTATTACCGTTTCATTATATAATTATTACATAGTAGTTTAGACTATTGATAGCGTTTATTGCAGCATGGAAAAAAACTAATGCATTTTAGTTTTTTTCCATACTTGCATTTTAAATTATTACTTTCAGTTATAATTTTGCATTAAATCAGCACGAAGTGAATAATGTTATTATTAATCAAACCATCACACCGATTTTAATTGAAAATATTTGTAGAACATTGCGTGGGTGAATGTGTTGCAACGTTTTCTATGTTTTTGTTTTGGGATACTGTTTGCATCCTCTTTTTTTTTCCTGATTTTAATAAATTACGCTGAGAAAGGATGAGAACTCAAAACCTCAATAGTAGGAGTCAAACGTGCCAACCACTATGATATTTGACCCCAAATATCTTATTTATCTTATTCTCTCTTTTTTGTGCAGTAATTAACTATTCTAATTGAGCATCTTGGACTATTGTAGTGCAAAAATGGTCGTTTTAGAAAATAAAATAAATAAATTCACAATACCAATGAGGTATTATAGGTAATAATTTTTTATTGTTAATAGTCTATTAAACTGAACCAAAAAAGAAAACTATTTTTATCTATCATATTATCAGCGCTTTGATTTTTTAAAGTTATCTATTTCTAAAATAACTCCGCGTGTAACTCCAGAGGTTCTCTTCTGGTTATTCTTGATCAGTTCTTCGCTTTGGCCCATTGACGGCAAGCAAACCAAAAATCTTTCCTAACTCTCTTATCATTGGTTGATTCATATTAGCCTGTTTTTCAAAGTGGTCCGTTTTAATCAAAATATTTTTTATTATTGTTTTCGTACATTTTCAGGTTTGAAGTACAATTTAATGCACCATTTTTTATCTCGGGCGAGAATATTTATTGTATCCTATTTCCCGTAGGGCTGAAGTTCTTCATTATTCGAGCATTATTTTATGGTATCATTTATTAAAATTTTAATGCTACTTGTTAAATCATTATTGTGTTTACTAGATCTGATTTTAATATTTCACAAGTGTTATTACTAATTGGGCTCATTAACAATTAAAGTAAAGCACGCGAGAAAACTGCGGAAAACTGTTGTGACATTTTCCTTCTTGAAAATGGAAAAGAATTGCGGAGACATCGGCAACAGATACTGGATTTTCTTTCAAAATACCTTCCATAAAGAAGGATGTTTTGATTTATTTAAAAGAATATTTAATCGTGTTGTATTAATAAACCTTAAATTTATGTGAATTGTAGTTACGTAGTTTTAAAAATTCTGAAAACGCTTAAGGAAAAATATTTTTTAAGCATTAATTTTGATGTCATCATATCCTTATGATGCAAATGATATTGATTGCATTTATTCTAAACACACTGCGAATCTCAATAATCCTTTACTATTTTTATTTTAATTTTATATTTTATTTATAATTTAAATTTAAAATATGGGACAAGAACTTTAAAATATGTGGTTCCAGTTATGTTCAATTTGTTACCAAACAATCTGAGAAATGGCACTACCAAAAGTGACAAGGGCAAAGGTTTTTAATAAAATGCTTTGTGCTTATTAAATATGTACACACTTCTGTTTAAAATTTTGGTACTCCGGTTCTGTATTTATTTATTTTTTATCTTAAAATTGCGTTATCATTCACTTATTTTTTGCTTTTTTTTTTTCATATTATAAATATTTTTTTTGAAAGCATCAATTACATGTACTTTTTTTCGCTCCCTATATCTTAGTTAGTAGTAATTATTATTATAAAACCATGTTTGACTATAATATGATTAATTGTTAAGGATCTTTACCAACAAGCCATATTCATTGGCTTGGTGAGTCCTGTAAAAAAAAAATATTTTAAAAATGTTTTAAAATAACTAAAATGTAATATTGTATGTAAATAATAAATAAATTAAAAATTAAAAATAATCTACATTGTTACCTACATAAATACAAAATACACTATCACCACAAACTAAAAAAATCCCACAAAAGCGTGACCTGTGTGTGTATACATTTTTTTTTAACCGTTAAAAGCTGCCAGAGGAATACGATAGGTATTAAATTTTTTTAAAAGGACTTAAATATTCAAACAAACATTTTTTTTAAATGAAGAGCGTATTTTAAATATTTGTTCGAAAAAAAATCAAAACAAATGAAAATAGTTATTCTCTATGATAATATTATTTTAAAATGCGTTGAGCAGTCACGGAACTATAAAAAATGAGTGTCTCTAAGCGAGTCGTTATTTAAAATAAGCAATTCTATTAAATGAAAGTAAGGGTTTTATTATTACGCTTCAATTCTAGTCCAGGGACTATAAAATGTTATTTTAAAAATTACTCTTCTTAAAACATATTTCAGTTCGACCTTGCTCGGAATCAAACACAGAACTTTATTCATGAGAAATGCACCAATCATTAAATTACGAATCGGACTTATCTCCATTTAACTTCCTTTTTTGGTAGTTTAACCTTAGAGTAACCATTGAGTCGTAAACATCTTACTCAGGGTTCTATTTCACACAGGGAACAGTATTATTTGTCTGCTCGGACACGGTCAAACTTTTTGTGGAATTAAACGAAACTATAAAATTTACTACAATATTTGAGTATCTCCAAATGTTTGTAGACAAAAGACTAGATTTCACCCCCTCGGGTGTCATAAGAATAACAAATTACAACAGGGATGGAGAATACCTTACATAAGGGAATATGGAAGTCTAGGCATTTTCAGGGCTTATGACCTATCATTGGCTGGTTTAAGTAGTCACTTTACACACTGTATAACATTCACCATTTTGCCTATGTTTGAACATCCATATTTCTTCAATTCTTTCATTTGTTGATTTGAGTGAAGTTAAAGAGCTGAAACCTTTATTGTTGTGAAGAGATTCATCTGACTTTATGTGAATGTTACACAGTGTGTAAAGTGGTTACTTAAACCAGCCAATGACAGGTCACAAGCCCTGTAAATGCCTAGACTTCCGTATTTCCTTATGAAAGGTATTCTCCATCCCTGTTGTAATTTTTTATAAAATTTACATTTTTCCTAACTTCCAACCCTTAAGCTTTTATTGAAATTCTTTCAAATCTTTCACAATCATCCTTCCTTTTATAATTTTAAAACTTGATTTTTTTTATTTATAGAGCAGCGTTATAGTAATACGCCTTCAAAGAATACAAAATAACGACCTTCGTGGTGTAATGGCTGAGATATTTGACCGACTCTCGAAAGGTTCGATTTCCGATTACAACGCAAAAATTAAATGTTTTTTCCCAAGCCTGGGTGTTCTGTACTGTAATTTACCACTGTGATTCAGCCTTCTCGCCTGTTGTGACAGGCGACAAAAAAAACAACAAACCTACATGCCGTTTCGTTAGCAGAGAAGAAAGATCGCCTCTTTTGTGTTTCTTTTCATTCAGAACTGATTTCCTTTATTTGATTTTGATTTTATTTATATTTTTATGCACCACAACAGGCCAGGATGCCCAATTACAGTGGTGAATTACATTACAGAACAACCAGGCTTGAGAAAAATCACATTTTTTAATTTTTGTATTCTCACCGAGAATCGAACCCGGAACCTTCTGTGCGTGAGTCAAGAGTCTTGACCACTACACCACGGAGGCCGTTCATACATCTTCTCTTGCACAGACGCCATTTTTTCCGTCAAGTATTAGTTTGATTTGTTCATGCCATATCTTTTTCGGTCTTCCTCGTATCCTGCATCCATCAACATTTGCATCCTTATTTCTTTTAGCCATTATTTTGTATATTTGTTCTACGTGTCCTAACCAACGGAGCACTACTTACTTGATTTTGTTGATGACGTTTGTTGCAGCCTTACATAATGCACGGGTGTTGACATTTTTACACATATTGTGTGTAGTTTTTATCATACATTTAGCCTAAAACGATCAGCCGAAAACAAGGAGTATACGCCTTTAATTTATAATAAAAAAAAACAAAATGCAAGAATTTTAAAAAAATGTTTTACCTTAAATAAACATTTTTCCAAAATATAAAACAAATATTGTTAGTACTAGTGGCGTCTATTTCAAATGGAGCTTAGAAAAATCAATTTTCGGTAAATGTATTTTTTACTTTCTTTCAGTTTTAATTACAGTCATGGTTTTTCTTCTATTGTAATTATTATAAATATCAACCACAATACTCAAACAATAATATGATACGTGAATATACAACAACTATTATTTACTGTTTAAATTATGAGTACTCTTTGGTGGATTCTCGGGATAGCAACTGCTAACGATCGTTTGCCATAGTAATGTTATTAAATATATGAATTTCAGAAATACCGTACAAAATAAAATACAAAAATTGTATTTGTGATATTTTCTTCTGAAATTTATAAAGTTTATTTACTTTGCGAAATACTACGACAGAAATAGGAACTATAAATATACAAATTGAAATATCTTGTATAAATAATCTTTACATTTCTTGTTAATACTACTGTAAGTCACGAAATCTCGATTTATAGAAAAAACTGGATTTTCGATTATAAGATTACATAATAATGCACCTTACTAGAAAAAGAAGTTCTCGAGAAAGCGTAGAAAGTGATCAAATTATCAAAAAAATATTCATTTTATTTCATAGTTAACAGTGTGAAGTTTTTTACATCACAGGAGGCCAGGAGACCCAATTACAGTCGTAAATTATAACACAGAACGCAAAATCTTAAAAAAAGTCACATCAAATTTTTGTGTTCCCACCGAGAATCGAACCTGGAACCTTCCGTGCTTGAGTGCCATTTCACCACAAGGCTGGCAAGGTGGATCGAGTAAATTTATTACGTCTATTAAAAAAAATCTTTACATTCTTAATGGTGCACTAAAAATTTTATTTTTAAATAATTTGATTACATTATTAATCGTTATAATTTCTCGTGTCTCGTTTTTCAATTTGTCAGAAAATAATCAATAATGTCTTACTAGAGAGAATATTATTCCTGAATAGTGAGCACCTGCGAAGGCAGATATGTAGTAAAAAGGGTCAACACATAGAGTAAGAAAATTTTGCCGAATTTCGAACTTTTTTATTTTGGGTTTTGCATTATCTTCCCTTTAGGTTAATTGCCGAAAAATACGAAGAAAGCAATTCCCCAGCATCTGCCTGTTAAAGCTAATACTGGAAGAAATCTTACGAAAAATTGTCTTTTTGCAACATTTGTATAAAACAGCAACACCAGGGCCCAACATTCTCAGTTTAAGGGGAGCAACAACCACTGGATCAAAAAATGCGAAAAAATTAATTCAATTCAATTAACAGTCGGTAGTTGTTTGTGTTGTATGTTTCTATAATATTGTCAAAAATGTATTTTCTCTGCATGCAGTCAGATTAAGAGTGCAAAAAACACTTCCGTTTGTGAAATAGGACCTAAATTCTAGAAGAGTGGTTTTGTCTCGATGGCTACTCTGTAAGATAAAGATCATAAAATGCTAATTGAGTAGAGTTATTATCGTGCAATATAGATGAGTGTAATAATTGTCCAAACTAAAAGGCGGATACGTCTCGAAATCGGTTGACATATAAAAGTGGTTATTTACAAATATTTGCTAACGTTTTTAAAAATAATAAAGATAAAAGTGATAAAAGTTCTTTGGCTAATCAGAATGGGGAAGGTCGAGGGAAAGCGTGGAGTCAGAAGGCGACAGATGTCCTGGCTGAATAACGGGAGTGCGCGGGGTCGAGGCGCTGTTCCAGTTGGCGCAGGACCGGAATGCCTACTCTAGAGTGATCGCCAACGTCAGGAAGACCTGATATGGCACAGAAAGAAGAAGAAAGATAAAAATATTGAATAAGTTATAATAACAATCACTTATCGTTGGTGTTAGCTTTTTATATCATGTGTACTGTCAGCACGTTGATTTAATATTTTTGAGCAACTGCTGTGGTGAAGGTCTATTATTATGAGATTTGCGTGTAAGTGTAATTATTATGGTGGAGTAGATCGGAGTGTGATTAGTGTCCTGACGAAGAGAAAACTACGTTTCAAAACCGCTTGTAATAAACAGTAAAAATTATTATTAAATGGGAAAAAACATATTTGAAAAAAACCATCCAAATTTAAACAGAATGTTAAGAAATATATGTTTAATAACTTATAAATGAAATATATGTACATCCTTATTATTAGAGCACACATAACAATATGTTTACGAGTATTTCAAGGTTCAATTTAAAAAAAAAATACTAGTCGGTAAAGTGGTTATGAACAAATATTTACCGACGTTTTTTGAAATAATGAAGATTAAAAATATTTAACATTTTTAAAATTAAAATCAGTGCACGTTAGTGTTGGCTTATAATATCATATGTACTATCTGCACGTAGATTTATATTTTTGGCAACTACTGTGATGAAGGTCTATTAGAGTGAGAATTGAATGTAAAGGTAATTAGTGTCCTGACGAAGAAACAGGTACGCCGCGTAACCGGTTGAAATAGAAAAGTCGCTATGTAATTTTTTATAAATATTTATAAAAATTTCTGTGTGACCACAAAGTTAATGCTTTAAATATTAATAATAACTACATTATTTTTGTTTATGTACGTTCTTTAGAATATTATAATTTAACAAGTCGTTTCTTTGACGAATTCCTTCACTAATAAATGCCAATTTAAACATACATACATAATTTACTTAGCATTCCACTTCCTGATCAACTGGCCATATCCTAAACCTCGATAAATTAAACAAACAAGCTACTTTCATTTTTAATTATTACTTTATAAAAGACTTTATTATGATGATAATAACCCTAATCGAATAAAATTTTATATGTAAGAAAAAACGAAAAATGGTTTTAGTTTAGCTGTGTGTTGAAACTTTCATTTAAATATAGGAGTACACGTAACCTTCATGAACATAAAGTAGACAATTTGATTATTACTATAGCATTTCCACAGACTATTGATATTTTAAGGGTCCTAAATTAACGTAAAAATTTCATGGTTAAGTTTTGTAATTCGATATTTTTTTTAATGGGGCGAGTATTTTTTTACTTAAAATAAAATGTGTTTTATTTTAATGTTGATTATTTTTTTTTAGAAAAAAGTGTAAACTCATGTTACCATGGATACTCGATGAGTAAAATAGAAGTAGAGTAGAATCGGGTTGTGGTGCCGTGGCTAGTGTCTCGGTTTTACGAAACAAGGGTCCATTGTTCAAACCCCACTTTACCCCAACTTAATTCCCATTTTCTAATAGTGAGTTATTTATAACTCTTTAAAAATGGCCTTTAAAATGAAATATTTGAGTAAATTATAAAATCACTAATATTTCCTTGTTTCAAAAAAATATATTATTTGCCAACTAACTCAAAATAGAACTTGTTTTGTAGGAAAAATATTTATGAATATTTTCCGCGTGAATGTATTATGAAAAACGTTCAAATAAAACATTGTGCATAGTGGAAAATCAAATTGCACATGTTAAGTTAGTTACAATAAATAATGACTTAAGAACTTGAATCAATTTTTGACATCCTTATTGAGTCGGAAATTGAAGTTTTGAAAGCAAAAACTCACATTTACATTTTAAAAAACTCGAGACAGGCGCCAGCTACCAAATCAACGTTAAATACTAACAAACGGGTCGGTAGCAGTTGACTGTTTCAGGACAAAACCTTAACACATAGCCATATGGATATACTCGTAAGAACTTTTTAAAAGTGGGAGCAGCTTTCCCAAATAATGCTTTACGACAATTTTTAAAGTGGCAAGCGAACCAGAAAACGGTTGACAAAGCTTTTAAAACCTATTAAAATGCATCACAATTTTAACTTTTAGCCTTTAAATAGAAGTCGCCTGCATTGCCTTTTTTTATATTTCGTTACCTTACAATACAGGTTCATATAAATTGCGTTAGTAAATAATTAATTTAAAAAAAGATTCGCCTAAAATTATGTTTTCCACATTAGGCAAGCGAAAAAAAATTACGATATTATGATTACGATTGCCTTCAAAGTACAATATTTTTAAATAAATTTTATTGCAATTTATTTATTTGGTCGTATTGAAATTAAAATACACATTAACTACCCTAAGCCCTCAATAATGATGACACATAACTCATCCCCAAACACTCGGTTATGCCCAACGGGATTAAGTCGTTCTTCCACCTGGCTGGCGTGACGTTTAGAATTGAAACCAAAATGCCTGCTTGTGTCATGGAAACGTGTAAAAACCGTTTGGATAAACTTTGTTAAAATAATTGTGTAACTTTTAATTGGTAAACATTTGTTCATGAGTTATATACAAAGCTTAAAACAATGATTTGTATTTAAGTATAAATATTATTTTTTGTAAAAGTCAAACTACGCCTAATGGCACAATTGCGAAGTTCTTTTTACTTACGGGGCTGTACTGATAGGAAAACGTTTTTGAAACAAAATTCATGTCAGTTTATTATGTTATATTATTTATTGAGTCAGTATTAACTTTGTGGAATGACATAATTAAAATATATAAAGAATAAAAAACTTTGTTTGTAGACCACTTAAGTTTATTTTAAACCACTACTGGTTTCGGAATACTCATTATCTTCCATCTACAGGTGTTATTGATCAAAGTTTTTTCTATATTTTAGTTTACAATGTTTTTGCATGCCCCAAGATTCAGTGAAAAAAATTAATTAAGTCGAAATTAAAAGGAATTTAAGAAAAAAATCGAATTAGGATCCACCAAAATCGAATGCTGATTATCGACGTTAGAATACAAACTTTTTTAAATTACCAAAAATCAGTATAATTTTTAGTAGCATATGCATGATCATTGAATGCAGCCCTGTGGATAAATTTACATGTTCCTATTTTTTTTTAATATTTTACTCTATAGGGCGCGTCCGTGTATTTATATGTCAACGGTGATAACAGTCTTAAAGGAAATTAATTGTTAACACATACAAAGCAAAACACTACTGAACCCGTAATTATTTTTGCTTGTATATAGCATCCCGGTTATAAAAACTGTAAAAAAGTCGGGTGTATTGATATTATTAAAATATCATGAGGTATTTTGTTCGTATTTCTAGTTTATTTAACTAGATCAGTATAAATCTCGTTGATGTTGGGCAACTAATTAAGAAAATGTTTGAAATCAAACTCGTTCATATGTTTACGTTAAGATCGGGTATCTAATTGACGTTTTAATTGGATCAATACACACGTATTACTGCCGTCTTAAGAGTATCTATTGATTTAGTATATTTACGGATATATATTTCTAAAAAACCTTAGTCATCCCTTAAAGTTTTATTAAATTAGATTCTCATTAACGATATTTCACCTAACTATCCAAAAGCACGTAAATAATATTTTATTGTGATTGATGGAAAATGTCCTCAAACTGTGTAAAATAACATCTATTTGCTAAAACGGAAATTGAAACCTTAATTCAGTATGCTGCCCTGCTTACTGCTAAGACTAAAAGTCGTTACCGAATTTTTTTGTTTGGCGTTTTTTTTTGTAAAAAATAAGTTATTTGGTAAAATATTTAAAAAAATAAAAAAATCAGACCGGCAAAGCAGAAAACAGTAAGCCCCTATAAAATTTGTAATTCGCCAGATATTTCTTTTAAACTTATTTTATTTCATTTTTTTAAACTTTTTGTACATAATGTTATTTGTGCATTAGCGGACTTATTGCCAAATGGAAATTTCTTCCAACCAACCATAAAATAGTCGTTTTATTTTTATAATTCAAGTTACAGAACATATTTAATAGAAAATAAAGATTAAAAAGCTAAAGATATATAAAAATAGAAATAAACGTAGGTATTTGTTTATAAATTACCTCTAATCCAAACTATTACTTTATGGGAAAAATTAAAAAAGAGAATAGAGGAAGGAGGAGAGATTAAGAAAGAGAAAAGAGATTTTTTTCAGGCGTGATTTAAACAAAGATAATAGAGTAACACCTTTGATGGTGGATGGGAGATGATTCCACAGTCGAGCCGCATGGACACTATATGAGTTAGAGAAGAAAGAGAAATTGTGGATGGGTACTAAGAGAGTGCCTTGAGAATCAGAAAAAGAAGATAATAAATAAGAAGCAGGGTAGCATGGCGTACTTACATATTTTTTTTAATCAACTCTTTAATATTTACAGATTTTTAATTGATACGCATTTTGCCGTTAATTGTCATTTGAAATGTTTCTGTAACAGTGTAAAAAATAACAACAAAATTATCAATCAAATCTAATTTAAACGTACTCTTAAAGTAAACTAGTAAAAAAGGATTTCAACAAAATAAAACAATCCAATCATTTTATTAAGTACTTTAAATTCGCTGCATTAAAAACAATCGGGACTTCTTTAAACGCATTTATTAGTTTTAAGTATTTTGCAAATAGTAATTAATTAAAAGAATATTATTGCGAATTTGTTTGTCTGTGCATTTACATTCTAATTTTGTATTTTTCCAGTTTAACAAGTATTGCTGGACCTTTAGCGTTGTCTTTTGTATTCTTAAGATAGTCTCATTAAAAAAAGGCTTACGAATTTTAATCACAAGATTGTTAGCCAATTAATATCTGCACTACTCGCAATTATTCTTTCCAGGGAATTTTGCACGCAAAGAAACATTAGTTTTACTTGTTGCGTAGCATGAAGGATCATTTTGCTGAAGATAATGCTTATATTTTTTACGTTTTTTTTTAAATGCACTCGCGTACTCGTGTGTGTATCTTGAACATTTGTTTTTTTACAAAGTGACAGATTTAAATCTTGATAAAAAGAAACCTTTTTTTATTTATTGTGCTGGTGGTAAAATGGGAGAATTACATTTAAATTTTTAAAAAGTATAATAAAATGGCGGATATGAATTCGTCTTTTTTATTGAATTTTTTTTTGGGCATTTTTCTTATAAATACATTTTCGAATCCTATACGTTTACACGGTAAGATTTGTTTTCTTATTTTATTTAAATTATACTCTTTAATGCGTAATTAATACATGTTTTTAAGAAATTTTAAAAACGACAAGTATTTTAAATTTATGTAGTAAACTATTGAGAACAAAATTTATTTATATATCTTGATAACTTAATTGGTCTTTTCATGTTAAAAAATTGTTGTATTTAATACTTATTATGTATTATTATATGTTTTCTGAATAAAATAAATAAATAAATACGGCACAAGTGCCTTTTACAATATACAATATATCATTTAAATAAGATTAGTTAAACAAATATTAGAGACAATATTAAAACATGGATTTAAAAAAATAAAAACAAGAAAAATATACACAAACACATATTTTTGTCAACATACAAAATATATAAAAAGTTGGTATTTTATAAAAATAAAATAAGTCTCAATAAATGAAACTATTCCTCAATAAAAAAGTAAATTAATGGTCAAAAAATGTTGACCATCTTACCTAAAAAATAAATTTTAATTTAATTTTCGAATTACCGTCTAAATATAAAAAGTTTATAAAATATGGTAAGTTTACTTAAATGGATTTGAACTAGATTATTGCAACGTATAAATAAAGTGATATAAATCAAAACGTTAAAAAGTAAATCAAGTCTTTATATGGAATCTATCATTAATCTACTGCTTAATATTTTACGTAGTTTTTTATTTGATTAATTAAAACGTGCAAGCGGTAATTATTTTAGATCAAAATGAAAATCAAAGAATTCATTAGTTTCGAGTCCTCGTTCAAAAATCAGAATAAGGCTTGACAGAAATGCATATATTTTTATTTATCTTATCTGTGACATTACAAGTATAAAAACGGGATACAAAATAGAGTAGGTACATGCAATTTGTAGACAACCGTTCAATAAGTTTTTTTTTAATATTCCTAATTTATGATAAATAAAATTAAACCATTTTAGTTACGTCATTAAAACAACAAGACACCGACGCACTAACTATTTAATCCATATCCTCTCCCAAAGTTGAGTACATAATATGGTGTCCATGCAATCTATCCAGGCCTCTGTCTGCGGCTAGCTCCCATGGGTCCTTCTTAATCTGCTGACACTGCTGACCAACTGTCAGCCGGGTACGTGCAGAACCACGAGAACCTGATGTCTTGTAAAGTAGGCATTCGTGGTTAAAGATCTTAAGAGGCATCCATAATATATGGAACAGCTAGCCGTATTCTTCCGAAGCACCTATTCTCAAAACTTAACAGTTTTCAGTTTTGGGCCCAAGTGAGGTATTACAATTCGTATCTTATTATTAAAGCTACATTTAGTTTACACCAAGTAAACTTTTGAACATCGGATAGCTTGGGCTATTGACAATTTATTACATGAGTATTAGACCGTTAGTCTAACGCTTTAGGTGGCAGTCCACGAACCATACAGTAACGCAGTCAATATATACATGGTCAATATAGTGCAGGCAATTGGTAAAATAAACCAAAGTAGGGAAGAAAATGCCAAACACTCCTCTAGTGGAATGGAAGGCCTGTTGACTACTGCCAACAGGCCGGCTTCCCCTGAAGAGTTTTAAGTGATTTCCTCTTCACATGACCAAATGCTGAGAAGTTCCCGATCGGTCCCCATAAGTATATCTCTCCTGATCCTAACAGTTTAGATAAATTTAAAGAAATTTAATTGCAAAAAAATCCACCATTTTATTTTTAAACCTTGTATATTATAAGCAAGGTAAATAATAAAGCGACTCTCTCATAAAAAAAATAATTTTAAAAAGAACCACAGTATATCAAAAACAGAATAAAAATATGTATTATGAGTCTTGCCTGGAATCGAACCCTAAAACTCTAGAAAGTCTCAAAAAAATGAAACCGACCACTGGAACAAATGAGGGACAAATTACCACTCTATCGAGTAAAGAACACTGGTAGAAAATTCTGATTTTATTTTACACACAGTTGTTTTTCATATTTCGATGGCTGTGCTCAGGTAAAAACTCTGAAAAAGGAAATTGAGTTGAGCTCGTCTCCTTCTGCCGTGCTTAAGGTCCTGGATACGATTCTTTGGAAGGTTGACATGAAATGTCAATTAACAAGGTGGTTATACATTACAATGATTCATGTTCCTGGCCCCGATTACAATGGAATGTTAACGGAATTATCGTCTAAAATCGAAATTCATGTACGAAAATGTGTATATTGGTATAAAAAATTAAAGCATCTTCATCGGTAACCTGTTATTGAACATTTTGGAAAAAAAATGTAAGCATATTATTTTTATTAGACAGAAATTTTAATTTTGCTTTATTGGTAAAATTGAAGACAACTGTCAACTTCTTATTGTAATGCGGGCCCTGGTCTGGCAACTAAAGCGTAAGGGGTACCTTACCTTTAAAAAACAGATGACCAATTAAGTGTACCGTTGCAGGACTTTGCACCATCGAGTGCGGGCAAGATGATGATGATACGATGAAGACACCGAGCACTAGGTATTCTAAATTTGTGAATTTCAATATTTTTCACTCGCCTTTCATTTTTATACTAACATCCTATCCAACGTCCACAAATAATTTTTTTTAACGAACTTGAATATTTTTCACAATTTCAAAAAAAATATGGCTCTAATAAACAATTTTATTTGTTAGTGATTTTACTTAAAAAGATATTAAGAATTATATTTTTTTAAGCTAATTACATTCTCCGTAACTTACTCGTTGGTGACAAATTAACGATATATCCAATAATTTATCGGAAAAATAATTACAATTAATTGCTTATTAGGGTTTTAGATGCAATTCGAACAAAAATTAAACGGTTATAATAAAGTTATAACTTTACATGCGACATTTTATATGATTTTTAATTATCAAAATTCTCCTATTAAGCATTGCCTTTTATGCAACGACTTTCATACACACGAGTATTATGAGAAAACTTGTTTCATCGATCAAAATGTTCGTATTTTTACAGTTTTATATATTTGTTTTTTATTTATATTTATATCTAACAATTGGGAACGATTTGTTCAATATTTTTCATAAAAGGATATTTTTCTGAGATTTTTACGATAAAATTAATATATTTTTCAATTATTATCTGTATGGAACGAAACATATTTCTTAAACATTTAACGCTTTTGTACTTACTGTATCATTTTTTACTATAAATATTTCCTCATTCAGAAACAAAATATTTTCCTAACTAGAGTGTCTCGATACTAATTGTTTATCATTAAATATATTGCTTCATACGACTAAACATTGCACACATATTTGAAAACTGTGTGTTATTAGAACGGTTACCAATAATATTATTTATCGAACAATTCCAAAATAGAAAAAAAAAATATTAATTCCTATACCCATAATATTCTTCAACACAAATGACATTCTTTACAAAAGTCATATACTTTAATTAGTTTTATGGCAAACATCATTCATTTCGATAAAGGTGTTGTGACATAAACAAAAAGCAGAGATATCTGGAGTTAAATTTTTGAACTCCAGGCCAATTATTGATAATATATAACCTTCATTCTCTCTCAAACTTGGTTTCCTGTTTTTTTTTTATAGCGTTGTTTCATTTAAAAGGCTGTACATAAAAAGTGCCATTTTGGATTATTACCAAAGATCTTTTATATTACATACTTAATTTATTAGCTCAACAACTCAAATCATTACAGGTTACTATGGTTTTATGAGCTATATTTACCGTTTTGGGCTCTCAGAAATCAATATCTGTCCAAACGATAAACCCCAAGATGTCCTTTATTTGTTTATCCATTGTCACATTTTTAGCTTAGAGCGTATGCAAATAGCGCCATGTAAAAGTCCGAATGAGAACCTGCAAGATATTGTAACCGCAATAAGGAATAAGGACTTATCACTCAAGGTTATATCAAACATGATAAAAATATTTAATTTAATTGTCAAAAGAAATTAAAATAGTACACAAAATACTGAACACAGTCAAAATGAAATGGAAGGTCTGTTGAAGTATGTCAATTGTCGTAGAATCTTCTTCAATCAGCAAAAGCGTAAAAGTTTCTTAACAAGACCACAGCCAAATATCCCACAAGATCCTAACTCAATAGTTAAAACGGTTAGAAAGAACATACCAATTGCAGTAAAAATGAGCAACTCTCATTTCTTTTAATATGTAAAAAACGTCTTTTCTGCATCGAAGAAATTTCCAAAATCTATTGAAATTTTACCAAAAATATTTATTTTCTTGTACCTAAACATTAGCAATGAAAATTGTAAAACTCGTAGTTTATATTTCTATTTGTAAAAAATACGCTTTTATAAGGCCTTTGAAAGGAGACCTTAAGTTTTTATGGTCTATTGTATCATATTCATTTGTGTGTGTAGTATACACATTTGTACGTAACAAGCAAAAAATATAGAAAAGCTTTTATTATTTAGATATAGGTTTTCCTTTCTCTTTCGATTTAGTTTTACAAATGAGAAAATTGATACAATATAAATGGTGATTTTGAAAAACGTCGTTCTTGTCAGAGTAGCCACCGCCAGGGTCTGCTGTGACGTTCGTTCCCGCGCTCGGCTGCCATTGGTCGGAGCCTACCAATCAGAGCCTCGCAAGTAGAGCGAAAGGTTTGATATAGTGGCGCGGACATTGGCGGTGCGGCGGCATAAGTGAAAATATAGGCTAGTCGGTCGGATCGTTTGCCACACGGTGTCGTTAGCTCAGTGCCTGTGTACCGGTGTGTGTTGACATTCAGTGTTGTGTTAAGGATTCCTACAAATTTCGCGATGTTGGGTTCTGGCCGCGTGCTAGCGGCTTTGGCCCTTTTTGTTCTTGTAACGGATGCGGTGAGGGTACTCCCTAAGCGGAAAAAAGGTGAGTGCCAGGGGAAATGGGGTTCTGGTGAAAAATTCAGTGATTAACCAACCTAACACGAGGATTAAACCCATTTTTGTGGTCAGTCATGTGTCCGGTGATCCAATGAAGTTAAATGAGTGTCTCTTTAAAGGCGAGAACTCTGAGTTTAATACGTGTGATAATATATGTTATAATAATGAACTGGGTTGTGATCCCGTAGTAGTATTTTAGACTCACGTGCAAATCCTACTCTACCAAATTTAAATATTTGGTTAAATAATAAAAACGCAAACAAAACTAAAATTAAACTTTTCATTTGTCAAAAAAAGGATTAAAATAATTTCTAATTAGATTTTGAGAGGCCAAAATATTTAAAAGTCAAATCATAACGTGAAAATGTACCAAGTATTTTTATTATTCATTTGAAAATTGTATTTTATCATCTGTTTCAAATTAAAAAAAAATAAACAGTATTACAACACAAGTTTATTTTAACATTAGTTATTTCAGTAAACTATAAATCGTTGTGGTAAATACGTACATTAATAGTAAAAAAAAACACATGTTTAGGGAAAATAAATGACTTCATTTTACCTTCGTTTGATTGAATAAAATCGCGGAATCTTGTTGGATAATTCAGTAAATATTAAATCTTTTATCATTACCAAGACATATTTTTAAAAAAAGCATAAATTAACATTTGTATGTATTTGATTTCGTTTTTCAGCAACATAAAACAGAAAATATTATTATTTTTTTAGTTTCAAAACTTCTGTCACGTACAGTTAGTGTATTTTGATTTATAGAGCTAAAATAATATAATATAACAAATAAATTCAATATAAGTAAAACGCGTAACGGTATCTTGACCAATAAAAATATTTTTGCATAAGTTTAGTGTCGCGCGAAGTGGTAAAATAACGCTATCATATTTAAGTACCTAAATACACCGACAAGCCACTCTCTCGGCGATGACGATCTTCGGTAATGTGCGCGCTATGAAAAGTAAAACCCCAACCTGTTCGTTAAGAAAATCTTGTATTAAGAGACATCAACGCGCTGATATCTAGGCGCGAAACCCGCTCAACTGATTTGTACCTGAACCAGTTGGAGGTATTCATTTTCCAATTAGTCCCTTGTATGATATATCTACAATAATCGTGCTCTCAATTTTTAAACTTGAAAAGAAAATTGTTTGTATTTGTCCTAAGTTTCACTTTTTACACGAAAACAACTCATTTTTTATTTTAAAAGGGTTATCTCAATATAGTTTATACTGTGTAATGGTACAGAAAATTGCATTTGAATTTCAAATGCAACTTCTTTTTTAATTTGACATAAAATTTTTAGGGACATGTACCTATCTAAAAAAACATTCAATTCTGTGGGGGTACAAAAAAAATTTACTTATTAATTAAAAATTACAAAATTACTTAAAATCGAGGTTTCTACCTTCTAGGTTCATTTTTATTTATGGTAACTTTTTAACATCTAACAGACTAACATTTGAAACCTAGATACTTACCACTATATTTTGTAGTATTTAGAGCTAAAAACAAGCTTTATATCGTATTTTATCTTAT
Organism: Micrasema longulum; assembly: GCF_059751315.1. Taxonomy (NCBI): domain Eukaryota; kingdom Metazoa; phylum Arthropoda; class Insecta; order Trichoptera; family Brachycentridae; genus Micrasema; species Micrasema longulum. Next base: position 26,440 of record NW_028277519.1, read on the forward strand.
TTTTATATACCTTTGTAGTTTTTCCATACTTTTATGAACAGTATTTTAAATGACATAAAGAAATATTCCACAAATCACAGCTTATAACACCAAACCAATTATACGCTAAAACAATACTCACTTACAGATTAAAAAACTACTCTTACTCAAATGAAAGACAATACATCACATACAAATAATTTAATCACTAAATCCTCAACACAAAGACAACTTAAACAAATACAAACTAATACCACTTTTGGACAAAGGTATTTTGAGTATTATTCAATTAAAATCTTTAACCTTCTTCCACTATTTATTAAAATGATTGGTAACAAAAAAATGTTTAAAAAGGCTATAGAAATAAAATGGATTGTTTCATTTGCAAAAACCAATATTAAATCGACTGCTCCACAAGTGTATAGCTTATGTTAGGTTTCTGTTATCTTCATTGTGCGTTTTGTTATATTCATAATATAGATGAACATATATACCTAGTATATAAAACTGTCTGAATATTTTGTCAATTATTTCTATTTTTAAGAAATTTTTTTTTTATTCTCTAATGTAAAAACATTTCAAAAAATATATTGTTTAGTGTTCTCAGCACGGATAACCCAGTGAGGTCACATTATTTTTATCATTGATTGTAGTTTGTAAGAGTTAAATCTAAAAAAATAAATAAAATAAATGCAACTATAACTTTTTTTAAATTGTTTGTTTGACTGTGATAAATGTTCAAGTTATTCAAAAAACTGAATATTTAAACTATTTTTAATTTTTTAATTGAAATCCATAAATAATCTTATTCTGATATTTGATTTTATAGTTATTGATATACTCGGTGATATTTAAGAGTTTTTACGCTTCTTGTTAAAAACTTTTTTGTTTCTATTTTTTTCTTAAATTATAACAATTTATGTTTCAATGCTTTTTTTGTATTAAGATAACGATTATAAGGGTTTTTTTATGAATTACAAAAAAAAAAGTTAAATTTTACCTTAAAAATTTATAAACCCTTTTTTTAAATTCAAGTACAGCAGATTATTTTCTTATAAAGCAATAATATTTGACTTTTAATTTATTTTTTAATTATTTTAAAAGAGAGCGTACGTGAACTAAATGTAATTAATTAATAAAAGTAGATTACCTAAAACGCATTTCAATGTATGATACAATGGGATCCTATTAAAATCATGTGTTCCGGTAAATTTCAATACAGGTTTTACAATGTATAGCTAACAGCCCATACCATCTTCCGGCCATCTAATGAATAGTAATTGAAGTGGAAAATTTATGCTCACTCTTACTTCAGTTTTCCTATTTCACTTTCGATTTTAATCGAATAATTTATTATAACATGTGCTAAGCATTTCCTTTGATGTATGACTCATTTTCAAATCATAATAGGGATATATTACAACAGAGATTAGGAACATTTAAGAGAAGGTAAAATATCATCTACAGGGCTTATGACCTGTCATTGGCTGGTTGAAGTGGCCATTTTACACACTGAGTGACATTTGCCATTCTGTCCATATTAGAACATCTATATCCTTTCAATTCTTTCATATGTTGATGTTTGTGAAGTGAAAAAGCTGAGAATGTTTTTGTTATAATGTTTTATTTTATATTACATAAATAATTTATTTTATGTTAATGATAATAATACCAATTAATATTAACAGCTCCCCAGGGAGTTGAATCTAGTCTCTCAACTCTCTAAACTTAAAATATCGTTCATAATTCGGAGTTTAAAAAAATCCTAAGAGTTATTAGTGAAATCGAAGACTTTTTTAGAACTATTAAATTTTTTTGTTCTTTGGCTTGATTTGAAATGAATCAATTTAATTTTTAATGTTAAAAATAGTTCATTCATAATATGATAGCCTATGAAGTCATAATACCCTGAGAAAAGAGTCCGAGACCTGATCCCCACTCTACCACATCTTCATTCCCATTCTCTACGAGTGATTTATTTACGACTCGAAAACTACTCGACTTGAAAACGACCCCCAAATGAAATAAAAAATTATGTGAAAATGAAAATCGTAATTTACAAAATAAACAAATCCATTTTTTCTTGTATTTATTTGGTTCAAAATAAAATTAGCATAAAGTGTTCTCAGTTCGTTATTATTTTTGAAAGCAAATTTTTCAATATTTTCCGTTATAAGATTCCATGTTGAAATATTTCAATTTTATAACATAACAATAAAACAATGTGTTTTATATTATTTTATTTTATCTCACCCTTTTTTTACCTACAGGTATATAATTAATTGAATTGTTGTACTAATAACGGCTTAAAATTTATAACGTTAAAAAACATATTTTTAGTCATGCGCCTTATAAGGCAAAATAGATTTTTCCCATTTTATACAATAATAAAAGAAAACATAAAATTTATAATTATTTTATTATTAATTAGAACACAGCACTTATCAATATAACTTAACTAGCCAGTCAGTTACCTTGTCGGAAAATGTGTATTGGTTACATTTGTAAAATACGCATAACATACGTAGTTATTGTATCTGTTCTGACCTTCCATTGAAATACCATTGACTTACTCATAAAAAGAGAAAGGTTAACTTTATTACCTTCCCAAATATTTCGATATTAAAATTATGATTCAGGCATGAAAACGGATCAGCCGGGATTTTCCCCATAAAAACTTTACAAAATAATCATAAAGGATTTTCACATAAAACTTGAAAAGTTTTATTAAGATAACTTTGATGTGTCTCGATGTAGCAAAACGAATAATAATAAAAGTTTTTTAATGAAATCTTTAGCAATTATATTTTTCGTTTGTGTATATATAACTATTTTTGAAAAATTAAAAGGAATGAAATAAAACAAACCATGTATGATTTTTGCAATGTTTCATTGTTTTTTACACTGACACCTAAAGCGTATGTAATTTTGAAACCGGTCAACGTAAAAGTCCTAGTTAAAGTTGTTAGCACCAATTTTCATTGTTTGGTTCGATTCTTGGCATGAAATATTAGTTTTGAAGGTGGTTTTAGGTTGCAATATTTTACTGTCCCTGCAGTGTCACCCAAAGCCTAATACTAATTATGTTACCATCACACAACAGATAATTGAGATGCGCTGAATTTAATGTATGATTTTATTGAGCTATGCGCCATTACGTGAGAATAATGGCATGATGGTGATATTAATCTAAAACAAAATATAAAAATAGAAACCAGTAGATACAAAATACGATATTCTCTTATTTAATTCAAACCTGTACAATTAATATTTAAACAAAGAAAACAGTTTTAAATATGTCACAAAAGCGATGTAACCAGTTATTCCAAATTTGTATATTGAGTATTATTCGTCTTTCATTTCTATAATAAATCACTTTCAAAGACATGAGTTCTTTAGCATTACCTTCAAATTTAAATATTTTTAAAAAAAAATCGGTTTGATTTATTTTTTGCCTCCTCTTTTACAGTAGTAGCTACACAATTGTAAAGTTATCTACTCAGTTATGTCATAATCGCCCCTTTTTTATTCACATTTATATCACGATTGAAATTCCACTATCTGAATATGTGAGTTTTTACATTTTCTCTTTCTTTCCTTTCGTATAGTGTAGATTTTAAGTCAATTTCTGTCTCTTATTTTGTTATAAATGTTATCTCTGTTTTATTTTATAATAAAATTTAAAAATTCTTATACATGTTCATATAATGCTTCTTATTTCCTCAAACCCAATGATCAGGGTAGGTAGGAGGATGCCTTGAGGCAGTTTGCCTGTTTTTATGTATTTAAAATAAACTGTATACAAAAAGTGTGTAATTAAATATATTTCATACGTTTGAATAACATGACAGAAGTCACATTTGTAGTTAAAAAATAAATAAAATAAAATGTACTAAAGTTTGTCTTATTTTTTTCTGATTCTAAAAAAACATTCACTGATCTGGTTCATACACCGCCCTACATTAACAAACCACAACTGGATAGGAATTATTGCATTATCCAACTTGCAATATTCATAACATAGCGAACGGAGATATACAAGATAGATAGTAATATATAAAGCAGATGATTTACATAAAACTCTTAACATTGCTTCAACTGATACTTACCTCACACACTAAGTGTATTCTGCAACATAATATTTAATTAGACCGATATTACGTTTATAAAACGCATCATACTTTTTGACAGTCTATAAACTTTTTAACTTTCCATCATTATCATCCCCTTAAGCCCACTCGATGGTACACAAAGCACTGAATTTAAAAAAAGAATTTTTGTTAAAAAAGGAGGCATGTTTTTTATCATGTATACTTTCTAATGGCACTCTAACTACTCGACATGAATGTTTATTTTTAACGAAAACCATCGCAAACCCAAGATCGATTCGATGGACCCAGCATCCTTAATCTCTTTCAGCAACTCATAAATGTCTTAAGTACGTATATATTAATCACGCATATGTCTTGATATTTGCATCAATTATAATTTACCAATGAGCAAGCTTTGTTCGGAAACTGTGAAAGGCATATTTCAACTTATCACGCACTATGGTCAAATTTTCTCCTACTTTACTCAGTAGTTTGTTTTTTTACAGTTTAACTAAATTGAATAGAATTACCATAATGTTCGCTCGCTACAAAGAGTTCATTGTATTGACAAACTCCAAACACCATTCATAAAATTCGTTTCGATTCGTGCTAAAATTATACAAAATCACATAGAGATAATAACAATAAATTATGTTAATGTTATTGAAACAAAAAAGATGCAGATTTAAACAGTTGTTCATTTTATAATCCTGTTTATTCACCTCGCAGTTTGAATCATCGTTAAAAAATACCACTTTACTTTATAATACTGTATATTTTTACTTGCATAATGAGTCTAAATATATTTTTTTTTTATCTGATATGTATTAGATATTCAGTATATATATCTTTTATTACATGCTTTAGGAAATGGTTTTTCTTTTCACATTTAAGTTTAAAAGGAGGAGTAAAATGATCTAGAACATAACTTTTATCTGAGTTTTCATTACGTAATAGGATTCCATTCTGTAAATTTAACTTTACATCAATATTATTGTTATGTATTTTTTATTATTTACTTATTTTTCCACGTCCACTTTAAGTAAACCATGTGGACATGACCAGACGCTTCCAGGAGACTCTTTCGCCAGCCAGCACTCTTGCTTCATTATTATTATTACTTTTATTATGGATAACTTATATAGCGTCATTTTTGTGATATAATACCTCAAGGGCGATAAATAAATTTAATTGAAGCTTTTAAATGTGTAACTTAATTAAAACAGTTTATTTTGTTAACACATGCTGTGGATTTATTCAAATGATTTAGAGAACAAGTGGGTTTTAAGTTTTTTCCGAAACATCACTTCACTCTCACAGCCTTGCACCTCTGCTGGGAGAGCATTCCATGCCTCCTCTCACGCCAATTCCGCGTCCCTTAATAATTTCTATGAAGAAATTTTATGTAACATTTTTCTTGACTTTTTATTCAATGGGATGTGTAAAACAAGAATGGGTATACTCAAAAATATCATCTTAAAAATATATCTTAATCTCAGTGAAAGCGTGAAATACAAATAACTGGAGTATTATCAAAAATCGTTTTGATGTGCTATTTAGGTGTTTTTTTATCTGCTCAACTGTCTTTTCGAAGATTTAGTTACCGTTATAAAAAGGTTCACTGGACTTAATTCCCCCTGATTATTCAACGTTTTATTACTATAAACCACGTTTGTAGAAACATACCGTAGAATTCAATTTCTTTTAAACAACTTAACCAGCCTTGTTTTTACGCCTGTTGATTTTCTTAAAGAATTTTTTTACGCTGTGTTAATAGAGACAAACGATCATTCTCAACAGACCGAGGAGAAAACAAAGATGTCGATAATGTGTTTTATGTAATCACACGGGTTATAGTATCTATGTTCATCAGATAACTATGCGAAACTTGCTGCAATTGTTCCATGACCCTTGATCGTGAAGCAATAACACTTGGTTATTGATTTTATAACAAACGACCCGAGAAAAAATCAAATATACATTAATATTATATAAAATCGCAGTTCGTTTCTTACTGCCGAAGCGCGAAGTGCGTAATAAAGAAAGTAAGTGCAACCCGATTTTTTAAAATGTTTTCTTAGCATTGTAACATTGCGAATATCAAAACACGGCAAATAAATTACAAAAAAATCGAAGTAGACTATAATTGAAATATATATGCTTATACGTAATCGTTCACAAATAATTAGTTTGCTGATCATAAACGATTTACTTTAGAAAAAAATCTTTAGACTTCGTAGAACTTGCTATTTGGTAACGTAAAACGTAAGTAAAAATGAATACAGGATTTTAAAAAAAAAATTTCATGAAAAGTTTTATGAGATACAAAATAGCATATAAAAATAAAATAAATAACCTCAAAGAAATAAGTTTAACCACGCTACTAGCTTGTCAGGAAATTATAAAGTTGGTAAATTAATAAAATTGTTTAATTAATTTGAAAATTATGTAAAAATAAATGTCTTTTCATACTTTCGTAGTTATAGCACTTAAGAAATTAATAATATTTATGTGTTCAAAACAGCATATTATACTGCCGTCATAAAAAAAATGGACGCATCTAACTTTTTTTTTAAATGAGCTAAATACATATTCGGAATCAAGAAAAAAATACGCAACTAATAAAAATACATCTATCTTCCTAAAATAACTACAACCCTATTATCTTCACTAATAAATGAGACTAAACTGCAAAAAGTCTTGAAGATTACTAAATATGGACTAGACTACTAGGCTGTTCTGATTTATATAATTATTAAAGACTGATTAAAATACTTAATTTTTCTTCTATCCCGTTTTAAAAAACATCTGAAATGAATGTACTTACTCGTTTTTAATTAAATTTAAGATCTGCTGGTAATTTCGAATTGTAAGTTGGGCGTTACTAATTTAAAAAACGGTAAATGGCCAGTAGCGTCTATTTTATTTAGTTGAGTAGAATCAATTGGCATATAAACACTAAAAAAGAAAGACGTTTACTTAATTACTAAATAAAAAAGGCGTTTCTAACTAGAAACGTCTTTTTATTGAAGTATAACATATTTTGATGTATTTTTTTACTAAAAAGAAGATAAAAATGTTAATTTTTGAATATATAATGTAAAATTTATTAAAATGTATTCCTTTAGGACAAACCATAATATATGCTGTCGCATAATAATATACTTAATTTTTGAAGTATTTTTCACACAGCAAATTTTTCAATCTTCGAGATACAAAATATTTATTTTCTCCGTTTTTTGTTTTATGTAGAAACGTCTTTCTTTCTTATGACATGACTGCAGTATAATTTATTCAATAAAATTTCCTACAATTCACGAGACTCCCATTAAAAATATGATTGCGTTAAAATAACAGAAATTAAAAATACGTTTTTATTTTTTTACTCCACAACAGTCTCAGTTTGTTTTATATTATTTTCTTTAGTTAAATACTACAAAAAATGCAAATAAATCTCAAAACTTCCTCGCTGATGTTATTTGACTAAAATTGTTATTTCAAAACAATATCAGATTTCTATTCGGTAGAAAGAGTCATCTCAAATGGCAATTGGTTCTGTTGGCAGGTCAATAAATGACCGTTTGATCGATCAACCTGTTCCACCGAATAATTCGTTAGTGACTCGTTGAACTTTGTGTAAGAATTGTATAATTTATTCATTTTACGGTAAATTGAAATATATTGACACCTCAAATAAAATAGGTTGAATGAACATCACATAAATATTTTAAAATACAAATTAAGTTTTTTTTTTTTTTTCAAAAATTTTAGAAGAATTTTACCTTAATTGCACATACCTTTTCATAATATTCACAATTCATGGACTTTATGGTTGCATATTGATAAAAAATTAAACTTACGCCAAATAAAACTGATCTTGTCTTTAATCTTGATGATATTTTGTCGTTTACTTTTTTAGTATTTTATTATTTTAATCACAATATTTGCATGAATTTTTTTCTACGTTTCTTTGTTATATTAAAGACTTAATTTTAAATATAAATGCTAGGAACAATGTGAACAGCATTAGAAAAAAAACATCTCAGGTTTAGTTATAAAATTAGTATTAATGATCAAAAAACCAAACTAAAGATAAAAAACTAAAGAGGTTAAAATTATCAAATAAAACTATCCCAAAAATCAAGGATCATAATTTAATACAATAACAGACATTGACAAGGTTTTAGAAAGACAGAGAGAATACATTATGCACATACGTAAATAAATTATACAAATTTTGGTACGGTATTATTATTTGCAAAAATATTCATATTACGCACGATTCTATGGCACGTATTGTGGTGAAATATAATGCATTTTTTTATTTATTAAAATTATGTCAATTTTCATAGCTGAATAAACTTTCTGCACTTGTTCCTAAAGCAGAAATACCTTACGAAGCAGAATAATAATACTTGCAATGTCAGGCAGAGTAACTTTCTCTGGCGGTGCATCACATCGTCTTTGGTCAGTTTCGCTTTTTACCATAGTAACTCGTTCTATGTATTTGCCTCTTTTTTACTGACCGTAAATGAAATGCTTTCCCATCCGTCTCTTGTCAGCTTAATTATTACAAATAATGCAGAGCGGGCTTAAGCTTTCCGACTTTTGACTTCCAAATACGAACTAAATAGTCTTGTTTATGTTTTATGATTCCCTGTCAATGCCTTTTCTAACAACTTTCAATCAATAAATATTATATTAGCCTAAAAAATGTACTAATCTGTCATCAATCATTAATATTCAAAGCGCTTACCTCGTGATCTTACGAGTCAAACAAATTATTTTTGTTTCATATCACTATTTGAAATACCTTTACATAGATTTTTGTATAAAATCCTTACAAAAAAAAATCGGACATTTTGTATCGTTTTTTTCTTCTAGTAAATAAATTATAAACTGTTCTTGTACTTGAATTTGCTACTTACCGATATTGACGTTAAAATGTGTGTATCAGGAATATAAAATAAAAAATGTTAGAAAAATATTAGAGTCTTAAATACTATGGTTACGATTTTTTATTCAGCTCTTTTACTTCACAAAAAGCAATAGAATTGATGCGATATGGATATCTAGTAAAGAAAATGTTTCAACTAGTGAATAACAGATCATATGCCCTGCAGATTAACATATTTTCTTCTTTAAATGTGTTTTTCAGTCTAAATTATTTGTCTATCTAAATGAATGTTTTCGTTGTCATTAAGTTTCAGAGTATGATCTAGAAATTATGAGGTAAACAACATGTCACCCATGCAATAAATCACTATGCAAAGCGCGTGAAATCACAACGTTTCACCATACTAAAAATATCAGGAACATAATTTCTCGAGATATTGCGTGTTTAAGTTCTCATTGAGCTAAATAACTGCATGTAACTGAGATTGAAGTTCTAATCAGACAAGCAACTATTAAATTACGATTTATTTCATTCGACATTTTCCGATACATTAATTTCATTTTCTGAGACATGGAGGTAGTACCTTATCTGAAATTGATAATATTTGCTTTGCCGGATACTATTAATTTTAAGAACACGTTTTCTTTTCAATATCATTTATTGATGATATTATATCTGTAAATAAATAAATATATAAAGTAGTTTCAATACTAATCTCGCATGCAATATTAATAAATAAAACTATTATTGTAATAAATCAATTAAGCGTTCCTCTGTTATCTTCTGAACACATTCTGTGGTCTTGTCCCTTTTCCCCTCTCTATGATTACCGAATGGAGTTTCTCACTACTATCCGTGGCCCTGTTATAAATCCTGTCGAATATACAGATCTGGTTGCTTTTAAAAAAAAATTTAAGGCTTTAAAAAATTTTTGTAATCATCAGTTTTTCTCGTTCGGCAACGAGCACTTTTCCGTGTATGTGGGCACCGCCAAGGAGACTTATGTGCTCAGATGCGGTGTGCGGTATGTGGTGGGCAAGTTTCAAAACTAATCTTCGCACAGAACTGTTTTCATTCGTTCATTATTTTATTAAATATTTCTGTATAAACCATTTTGTCCATAATCTGTATCTACAAGTCGTGTCCGAATGTGGACCTCGAATGTCAGCGTACTTTAAAGTATTTTTTTGTTTTTATCGCAGGATAACTTATTTATCGTTATGATTTCATTACAGTTCGATTACTTAGTCGATCATGGGAGTGTACATAATATGTACATTCCTTTGTAACAGGGGGATTAAGATTAACAAACAACGTTAATTCGCTTTGTTTATTTGATTTATTTAAATGTTTAATACCTTATTGCAAAGCCGATTGTGTTATTTTTAAGAAATTTGAACAGCGTCGTTTTTATAAATGTGTATGTTACCCCCCCGAAAAAACACAAATAAACAGATTAATGTAGTTAATTATTAGAATATCCTCAGTAAAATCGTAAATATTTATATTACGTTTTATCACTAACGGATTTTACAATATTTTGACGACAATAATAAAACTTATTGCTATCAAAAACATTTTTCACTTTGTGGTATGACAGTGGTTTATACAAATTTATAAACAAATAAGTGAATAATAAAACTGTTTATGTAAAATTAGAGCTGACCATATCAATTTGTTTGTCGACAGCTGTTCATAACAAATTTCGCGGCAGGATTTTAAATAAATTCTTTAACCTTTTTATATCAAACTAGATAAGGGTAAAGAGAGAACTTTAGATATTTTTTTTAGTTTTTATAATACCATTAGTATCTGAGCAGATGCAGACATCTAGTAGTAGATACGTAATTAGAATGCAATGCAGCCGAAAAAGTGAATAATTATCCGGTCCAGCGCATTCATTAACGTAAAGCTGAGATCATTTCCCGTGAGCTAAGCATATTTATTGTTTAATAACTTCTAGGGCAGGGCTTGGAAAACTACGGCCGCGGGCCACTCCTGCTCTCGAGTTTATATTTAGGCATTGTATTTAATATTTAAAAAAACAAAAAGAAAGAAACTTAAAATCGTAACACTAGTCAGCATTGACAGATTAGGTACCATTTGCAATCGAGTTGAATATTTGGAAGAATTTTCTCTTAATTTCAGTTTTAAAACGTTATTTCACAAAGATCTCACTGGAGCTTTGAAGTCTCGTCGTAATAATACGCCATTGGCTTATAAAATCGCCCATAGAATCAAACACCATTCTATTGATTTAACATATTACAACAGACATAATTACATTTAACAGAAGGAAATATAGAAGTCTAGGCATCCACAGGGCTTATGACCTGTCATTGGCTGGATTAAGTGGCCACTTTATACACCGTGTAACATTCACCATTCTGCCTATATTTTAATATCTACATTCCTTCAGCTCTTCTATCTGTTCACGTTTGTAAAGTTAAAGAGCTGAAACCTTTATTGTTGCGGGTGAGATTCATTTGATTGAATTATTTCACCTACATACTAGGCAACGCCTGAAAATATTTTTCAATTGTTATACTTCTTTTTGGACGTTCAAATATAGGCAGAATGATGAATGTTACATAGTTATAAGAGGCCACTTAAACCAGCCAATTACAGGACATAAGCCCTGTGGATGCCTAGACTTCTATAAAATATTCTTTATGTCTGTTGTGATATGTTAATATTAGTAGCTCCCTAGGGGTTTAATCCAGTCCTAGTCTACAAAAAATTGGACAAACTCAAAACATTATATAAATATCAATCGCGAAGTTAGGTACAGTTTACTTAGGTCGAGAATTGCAAACGCAAACCGAAATCGTCCGTTACACGTTTGTTGTTAAACCAAAAACAAAACCATAAACGCATTTGTTATATGCAATAGAGCGAAAGGGTTTCACTATAAACGGAAGCGAATTATTACTCTATTGCGAGTTTGAAATTATAATGATTATCTAATATTTATTTTTAAACGACGCAAAAATTTATCTTGTTTCAAATTCGTTGATGAACATTTATTTTTTTTTAAATTGATTGGTTGCTTATAGACTCATATTGACGGAAATATTAAGACTTGGAAATCCGGGTAAAAAATAAGCGAACTGTATTTTTTTCCTTATAGATAGAATTCTGGATCATCATTCTCTCAAGTCAGGTTCGCGTCCCTTAGTTATAACATAAACTGTCGACGAACACACCGCAGTGGACATCCAGGACGTCATAAACCTAATGCCTTGTAAAATAGACAAGTGTGTTTAAGGCTCTCGGAAGGCATCGCCAGTAATTACCGCAGCCAACCGAACCGCCTCCGCTTGGTGACAGTTCTCACAATCAAACCACCGCGCACCCAAAATTCTTCTTACACTATTTTAAAAACTCAGTATTTTGTTGTTTTGGCACTGCTGATGTGCCACGATTCGCATTCATATAATTAAAGAATTGCTGCGAAGAAAACGTTTTGGGTCCTTTTGGTAACATATTTACGATCTGGCCCTTCGTAAGAAAAGTTTTCGGACCTCTGTTATGTGGCGACCGTCTGGTACGAGCGGCCAATCACTTTCACATTTCGAGTAATTTAGCCGTGGCAGATTCGACTTCTTTCAGACGTCTTTAGGTTTCCTCCTTTGCGCATCACTGATACTTAAAGAGTATTGAGGGCGGTAAATCGTCTAATTTGACAAATTATTCAACGTTTTATAAAGCGTCATAACTATGAGATTCTTCTAATTGCTCAATTTTTTTATTCAATTTATATCCGCCGTCAAGAAATATTATGTAATACTGTGTAATTATTGAAAAAAAAAAAGATTTATACTGACGAGTTACGAGCCATTATTGAAACTCATATTTTTTTTTGTTTATTCAGAGAACAACAGCAGTACAAAAAATTACCCACATTATAAAAAAATAAAAAACAAAGCCAAATCAGTTTTCCACATAAACACAATTATAAAAATCCAATTTAGTTAGATATTATTTTATAGAAGTGCATGTGTGCGATTTTTTGTGTGTGAGGATGCGTGGATAAGTGAGTGGAATACGGTTTCGGTTGGTATGTATCTTATTGTCAAATAATATTTTTTCGCTTGTAGGGTAGGGTATATTATTGAAAATACCTACGTAAATGATTTCAGAATTCCATTTTCTATAGAAAAAGCAATAGATATTAACATTTTAGAGAAGGTAATATAGGGCTTATGACTTGTCATTGTCTGATTAAGGTGGCCACTTTACACACTGTGTAACATTCACTATTCTGCCCATATTTGAACATCTTTATTCCTTCAATTCTTTCATCTGTTGATGTTCGTGAAGTTAAAGGAGTTGAATCCAGTCCTTATCTACAAAAATTTGCACAAACTCAAAATATCTAATTGTATGTTGTCTTTTTTTATATCAAACACCAGATAGTTTTTTGCATCTCAGCTAGTTTTTAGATGTTTATTAACTTTTTTTATTGGTCTCTTTTTCCGGCGAGCCTGCATCAAAAAGACAAATTCTTGTTTAACTTTAAATATATTTGTTTTTTTTAATTTTCCATTTCTTGGTTATTATGATAATTGGGCATTTGCGTAGATATAATATGTATTTTAATATACACTTATAGGCATATTATTAAAATAGGGTTACGTTTGCCTTTATTAAGTTACAGATTACTATCTCGTCTCAGTCAGTAAGGACCAAATAATAATGCAAATAAAACTCCAGGGGTATTGAGTTAAATGGTTTATTTTAAACTACGGTTAACTTTAACTGCACAATAAAAACATAACCAATTATTTGATAGTTTTGCAGAATCTTTACCGTCACAGCTGGAGTAATCATTTGGCGTCTTGTACAAAGTTATTTTGAATTATACAGCTAGAAAACGTTTTCCAGAACTTACTCTGGCTAACGGAAGGTTTGTGGTTGGCAACCCAATGAACAAACAGGTGAAGTAATGTTATGAATGAGCAACTTTGTAAAGTAAGTGCATACAATTTGCAGATAAATACACACGTGATATTAGTTCCCGCGGTAAGACAAATGGCTGTAACGAGATCTCTCGTACCATACTGCAACTAGTATTTTTCATATCGCTATCTCCTTCAATCTCGTATTGTTTCATATGGTAGTAAATGAGATATATGCATACGTAATGGGTCTGAAAATAAGTATCTTTGAATAGAAATCATAAGCCATTTAACTGTCAGTCTAAGTGTATATCTGATAAACCGATCTGTTATAATTAGAACGGTCGATATTATTGAGTATATATTTAATTAAACAATATTATTTTTATTTTTCCTGTTTACTGATTGCAGTCATTTAGTTTTTCAACTTAAGACCTATTAATTATACTGTAGTTAATTTTGTTTATTTATTATCATACATATTTAATTTTAAACTTCCGGGATTTTAGGAACTTATTTAGGGCATTACGAAAACACGTTAAATAATAACGTTATCTCAAAATACAGGTAACGAAAATCAGTATTTAAAAAATGAAAACACGTAAAATCATCAAATTTATAACTCAATATAGTTTAGTACTATCCAGCTTGTCTTACAAGGACCGAGAAATGTTTTTAGTGACATTTAACTAAACTTTGTTGATGGAAACATAATTTTATTTTTTTGTAAAAAGAAATATTTGCGTTCTTATGATTTACCTAAATATTTATTTTGAGGGCCATTTTCAACTAGTTGTAAATAACTCACTATTAAATGTCAATATTCAACTCATTTTTCGATTGATTTAATCATCTTTACCTAGATGCTAAAACCTTCAAAACAGATTATGGTACTTCCACTCGATACAATTCTAGGGCCCATATTGCAATCGGAAGTCAATTTAGTTATCTTTAATTGTCTCTAAAGTAAAATGGAAATTTTCTGCACAAAAAATAGAATATTTACATACAATTGTTTTTAAAAGATATTTAATAAGAGGTAGAGGATGGTAATATTTCATTTTTTCATACAAATGTACACATTTTCGTTAAAAAAACAATTTAACTTTATAGAAAATTAAAAATCACTTAACTGGTTAAAAACAAAGTTGTTTTATTTATTTTATTATGAAAATAACTCAGTTGAATTCCGATTGTATTTGGGGCCCAGGTATAAGATAATTTGATATAATACATTTATTTTGAAAACTTTTTGTACCTAATGTTTATTGTGCATTGGCGGGCTTATTGCCAAATGGCATCTTTTTCCAACCAAACAATAAAATAAAAGGTTTCATTTTTGTAATTCAAGTCGCAAAACATATTCAGTAGCAAATACAAAAGCTAAAGATATACAAAAATAGAAATAATCATATTTGTATACAAATAACCTTAAATCAATACTATTACTTAATGAGGAAAAGGAATAAAGAGGAAAAAGGAAAGGAGGAGAGATCAAGGAAGAGAAAGGAGAAGTTTTTTCAGACTTAAATTAACAGAGATACTGTAGTTACGTCTCTGATAGTGGATGGGAGATGATTCCACATTCGAGCCGCATGGACACTACCTATATATGAGATCGAGAAGAAAGAGAAATTTTGGATGGATATTAAGAGGGTGCTTTGAGAATTAGAACGAATAGGTAAACCATGAACTGATTAAGTGCTGCATATTAAAATTAATTCAATTACAGGTATACAATAACAAAATTTCATCAGTAAATTGACGTCTCTGCATAAAATAATCACATTCGTTACTGTTTTTCAGTATCATTACGAAAGTATCAATTTAATATAGATTATGACTAACAACGTTGTGTTATGTAACATTTTTGTATAATAGCCAAATTTAAATTCATGTTTTTCGATCAGCGCGTCGATTTTAAACCAATTTATACAAAATTTCAATAGCAGAAATGTTGTAATAGGGAAATCGTATTTCTAATAAATATCCATATGCTTTGAGATGTTTTAACTTGTCATGATGATACATTGAAACAAAAATTAAACCAGTATTTTTTTAATCACGTCGAAGAATAAAACAGTTTAGATAAGATATATCGGCTTGTTAAATTTTAATTGATTCAAACTGCATAGAAACCTACGTAATTAGTAGCATCGTTCTAATATAATAAAATCATCATGTATATTCTTAAGAAATCCGTCACCTTGCTCTTTTAATAATGTAACACAGTTTTCGGATGCGTAATGAAAACTTTTACCTCATCACTTTAATTTTATGGCGCTTTTATAATTTTTTGCCATGCGAACAAAAATCATCCGAGGATTATCAATCACGAAGTTAGCTATTGTTTACAGCAAAACTATGGGCCGTAGGTACTCAGGTTGAGAATCGCAAACGCAAACCGTCCGTTACTCGTTTGTTGTAAAACCATTTGCAGCGCTTTTGTTCTATGCAGAAAGCAAAATGCCATGTCTACAACTGTGGCGCCTTACCACTATAAAAATTACGAGTACACTTTGTAATAGTTATAGCCTGTTAATATGATACCTATGTAACTAAACATTTAACTTTATGATTGTCATTAAAACAATGAGTAAAACAATAGAAAGAGTGTAATATTTACAGTTATAATATTATATAAGTATGTATTTCGTATGCTACAGGTTTTTATTTAAAGTTATTAAACAGTTTAATTGCAGTTTAAATAGCATGTTTGTATCTTGAATGATACAAAATTTAAGGCAGTCTTTATCTTCATTGTTCAAATTGTTTATTATCTCAACAAGGAACATTAACAATTGGGTTGAGGAAATTACTAAAATATACGTACAATTGAGTTATACCGTTATGGCATGGCGTATCAAATATCCTCTCGCACATAATATATACCATATATGTTTGTATGTGTATTGGTATCGCACGGCTAGTAATGACATAATTAGCATTAGCATTTAATTTTAAGATTCATTCAAAATAGTAATACCAGTACGTGATTTTAATTACTACAACCACTAAGACGTAGGAATAGGGTATAATTATAATAATCAACTTTATTCGTCTTTTAAAAAATCACATTTGCGTAGCACATAATGTAATATACAATGCAAATATTGAAAAATATTTATATATTATCCCAAACAGTAGAATAAAATGAGCCATACATATTTTGCCGTATTTGTTTTTTTTTGCGTCTATCTATGTATTTAGGTAAACCCCAACCAAGATAGATCCAATTTTGTGTGTGTGGTGTAGTATGGATTGTTTTTAAATGATTATGACGGAAGGAATGAGAGACCGTAAAACAAAATGATAAAATGTATAAATAAATAAAAATTTTAAAAACCTAACTAAAATATTACAAGTGTTAGAATCTTACAAAAAATCTTTAAAATCCTGAAAAAATAAGAGTTCACCAAGGGTTCCTTTTTTTATTATGTAACTCCTTTTATCTAAATATTTTTTTTCATATGTATGTATATTACGTGGTGTGTTTTTAGCTAGAAAAATATTGTATTTTGGACTTTCTTTGGACAGTGCACTTACCTTGGTTAAATGAATAAAAAAAAAAATATTAGAGTTCTTATTATTTACCCAAATATTTCAATCTTCAGACCATTTTCTAGAAGTCGTTCATAACTTGTACTTGGAAAATGGGAACTCAGTTATGGTAGAGTGGAATTTGAACCTTGCACATTTGATATGTAAGTTCACGACACTTTTACGGGACCGCAACCCGATTTTAAACTTTTTATTAATGTTATAATGTTGATATTTATTTAATAGAACAAATAAATAGCAATAATTTAAGAAAAAAGATGCAATTTAGCATAGCAATAGCATTTTTTACCCTGATGTGAAAATTTTCGCATGCTGTATAAATTCATTAAAAATAGCATTTATTGCCACCATTATTACAATATATTTAACGGCTGTGTGAATTTTTTACACGAATACAACGATCCCGTTTATTCGTGTATACCTACATTTATATAGTATTCCTCGGCCACGCCCGCCGTGCACACCCATGCGCGAAACGTATTTCGGCACGTCACCCAAACCTGTCATTGTACTTTGATAGTCCTACACCGGGTACCTGCGTATTTAGCCGTCTTTGTTCTAAGTACAACAAAGCATTGGAAAGCTGTCAGAAAATTGAATTTATAAACACTCGTTCTTGTTGATAAATATCTGTTAGACTGCAGTTGAAAAATATAGTACAAACGCCTTTGGAAAACTATTAAAAATACGCTATAGTAGAAATTGTTACGATCACTATTTTGTATTTAAACAATAAGCACGTGTTTTTGTATTGATGTTTGAGGAAAACATTTATAACTTTTTAAAATATCTAAAAAATTTCAAATACGTTATATGCATCCGAATTATTTACCATAATATTAAACTTTTGGGATTTTTATTTAAAAATTATTAATTTTCTACTTGAGAAATAGTTATCCGTGGATCTGTTTAAATATTACACATTTGGTGGTTCAAAGTACTCTAAATATGTTTTCGTGTTTTTATTTTTTAAATATCAATTAAGTTAAATATATTGAAACACTTTGTTTTTAGACTACTTAAGTTTATTTTTAAGGACTAATTGTTTTGGAAAGCAAAGATCTTTCCATCTACAGGTATCATAGGTATTATAAACTGAATATTAATATACAGTAATAAACAATCTAGGTACTGATAAATAAACTCAAGTGGTATTGAAACGAGGTATTTACTTCAATATATTTAATCACGTTATTTGACAAAGTTAGAGCCGATTGAATCAATAATACATTAAAATTGTATGTACAATATAATGTCAAATCTTTGATTTTTTCTATATTGTTAGCAGTATAACAATAACTATAGTTTTTTTTTGTGATTTAGATATTTTTAAAACGTTGTCGTTCATATTTAAGACCTGTTCTCAAAAAAATAATAAATTGAAAATTTAATGAATAAGTTTATGTTACTATTGTGTTTCTTATTTTTGCAAAGCATTATTTTTTCGTATTTTATTTGTCCATATTTAAGTATCAAATCATGTATTAAAAAGCCATATAGGCAATCATAAATAAACAACTACTATTGATTAAAGCCGTTATTTATGTAAGTGCGATTTGCAAACCTTTTTACCTACAATGCAACGCCTAAAAATACTTAATTTTATTCGTTATTTTAAACAAATTTCATTTGTAAAATATGGTGTGTGCATATCATTATTTAGGCAGTATCATCATTGAAAACCTAGACCCAGACATTGAGATAAAATGCAGAATAGAAACAGCCCGAACAGGATTTAACAAAATGAAAAATCTTCTTTGTGACGATACTATAAACCTTTAGCTGAGACAGCGAATGGTCAAATGTTATATATGGTCTGTCTTACTGTTAGGTGTAGAGGCGTGGACTCTAAAAATTAATATTATAAACCACCTTGAACATTTGAAATGTGCATCCACCGTAGAATGTTAAAAATATCTTGGACTGATATGATAACCAACAATGAAGTATTACGTAGGGCCAATACTAATAGAGAAATATTTACCACTGTTAAGCTCCGTAAGATTTCATATTTTGGCCATGTGTTGAGAGGTGATAAATATGCCATACTTCAGCTTGTCACAAAGAGGAACATCGAGGAACGTAGAGGGATCGGAAGAAAATAGCTTTCCTGGCTTGGAAACATCCGTGCATGAACTAGGATTAGAACTGTGGAGGAGCTGTTTTGCACTACTCAGGATAAGAAAGCTTTCTCCCAAGTGATCGTCAATTTTGGGGGTACCTGACATGACAAGTGAAGAAGAAGATATCAAATTGAGTAAAAAAAAAACAAAAACACCCACATCAAATTAAATATTTACCCCTGTAAAAAATACTCACTTGTGTCGGCCAATAGTTTTGTATTTAATAACTGCCGACGTTTCGATATAATTTATGCTTAAAATAATAAGCTACAATTGGTATTTCTTTCAACCCATTTTACAATGGCCTTGCTGATACCATCCTTGCCCTTCGTGCGTACACAATAGCCACGAGGAGCTCCGTAATGCTTTACGCTCTAGAAATGCGTTACGCAAATTATTTTACGATTTATTTTACTTTACGCCTAAACTGATTAATTATGTATTCTGTCAGGCCTTACTTAACTCCGTCTCACTGCCACTATTACGAGGCGTGATTTTTGTGCAAGTATTCTAGGTTAATTCCCGCAAAAAACGGCCAATCGTATGCTATTTCAAAAATAAAACACGGGTCTTAGTAACAAAATGAAAAAATATATATTTAGAGTTAGTTGTTTATCCTTCTTGCGGTGCCTTGTCAGGTCTCCCCGATGTTGGCGATCTTTACAGCGAAAGCATTTCAGTTCTGCGCTACTCTTGTATTCCGCAGCCAGGACAACTGCTTATTGGATGCACTCGCCATAGTGATTCCTGGGGAAAGATGACCAGAGTGGTTCCCGTTGCCTTATCTGGTGGATTTTTCTATCGGGGTTACCTTCTCTTAGCTATCTGGTTCTGGTTTAGAGGCGCCAGAAACTCACCTTTCATTCTCTCGTTATCTATTGTGATCATGCTGTTATGAGTGTGATCCCATTGCCCGGGATTCGCGACGTGGACGCTAACGAGTAGAACTAGTCAGTAGTGTTCCCGGTGGAATGCACCTGAGCGTACGCAGCATTTTATAGAATCACACCCTCCAGCAAGATGTGACTTACTGCGACCCTATTGACAGTTTCAACCCCCTTGTTGATTATTACGATGACTTTTTTAATTCATTTTCATTTGCTGTTGCGTGACAGACAAACAAAATCCCTACAATGCAAATGAAGAACACGACAATTGTTTTTTTTTAAATTTACGAGTATACACACTTACAAAAACTACTTGCCCATTATCCAGTTATTATGATAACAATAATTTTTATTTTACACAAACATTTACAGTTTCAATAAAAATCCATGCCCTAATAATTTTGTTATAGTCAACAATACTTAACTGGTAAACTCCCATTATTTAATGACAGACTGTGATTTGGAAAAAATAGTATTACCCTAAAACGTGCGAAGGGAGAAAGCTGCTTAACTGCCCATATGTTCAAAACAATATGTCTATTACCTTTGCGAAAGCAGTATTTGACAAGAAAATTGCCTTATTAATTGGTTAATCCTGATATGCATTTATACGAAATAATATCAGAATTCACCCATCTCTGATTAAAAACATGGCTACAAGAACAATATGTTTGTCAGCACGTAAGCAAACTTACGTATAAGTTATTTTTAAATCTTAGTAGATTGAATTTCTCTACTGCATCTCAAGATGGAGCTGAATTTCAATTATTATATGTATGTAAAATGCGTTAATAAAAAATAAAAAATAAAATTTATAACTGATTTAACTCAAATAAGAATCTTCGCTTTTTATGTACGATAACGTACTAGTTAATCTAGGGCATTTATAAAACTCCATTCAAATCCAATTTTTTTTCGCACTACAGTGATCTCACTGTAAATCGAACCCGGAACCTTCCGTACGTGAGACGTTGAAGCGATTTAGCCATTAGACCACTTGGGACGCAATTATTCACAATAAGATTTCGATCTCACCTAACAGGTGTGTGCTTAACCTCTCTGATTCATATCATTCGTTCCCCGGATAAGAGTATTTTGAAATTCGGGTATTTTTATGGGCTTTGCAATCGGAAAATCCAGTTTTTCAGAATCAATCCATTATAATATAGCATTCGATATTCAGATTTTAGTATGATGCAAGTCCGCCCTTCGGCTTTATATTATGCTGTACATAATTACCATTAATTATTTGACTCAGTTTTACCTATACATTATACAAGTCTTGTCATACGGCCCACTCGTTTGTCCCACATTGCCGGACGTTACATAAAACCTAACGGGTCAATCACTTTGCATATTTTTACTCGTGTGTTTGCCTCTTGTTTTGTTGACCACACATACAATCTACCGAAATATAATCGAATGGGCTTGTCTAGTTAATTAGGGGTCCAATTGAGATCGCGATTTCTTAATTCATAACCAAAAAAAGCAAAGCGTTTTTATTTGGAAACACATGGTAGATTCTAATTATTACTACTAAATTAATGACTGTAAAATTAAAACATGTGTTTAACGGGCTAAATTTCTTTGCGAAGAATATATTTGAAGAAAACTTAGGTTCCCGTTTGAATTTTTTATTTTGAACGTATTTATTGAATTTCAAAATTATAGTTAGGAATCTAAAGCAAGAGTCTACACATTTCACAAAAATAATTGTTCATTAATATTAATAGCAATGCTTTTAAAACTCTAGTCTATAAATGGATGAACTAAAAGGACTAGAAAGAATGCTTAGAAATATGTCTCATATATCAGAGTATAATTTATTGTTTATTCATTTTAAGTCTTTTCTCTTTTTATTTCACGTTCAACAACGAATGTCTCGAGCAAGTAAAAGAATTTGTGTATCTGGGAAGCATGTTTTCAAGAGATGGAAGAGTAGAAAAAGGTGTTGAAAGAAGAGTGAATGCGGGCAACAAAATGAACGGAGCACTAAGCGCAGTAATTTCTAATAAAAATATGTCAATCGAAGCTAAACTGCCAGTGCACAACGGAGTTTTAGTCCCAACACTTATGTATGGAAGTGAAACATGGAACTGGCAGAGCTTAGACGAATGTGTGGGAAATCA
The DNA here is from genome assembly GCF_059751315.1 of Micrasema longulum. Taxonomy (NCBI): domain Eukaryota; kingdom Metazoa; phylum Arthropoda; class Insecta; order Trichoptera; family Brachycentridae; genus Micrasema; species Micrasema longulum. The sequence goes on from NW_028277519.1 coordinate 49,008, forward strand.
ATGTATAACAGGATTACGAATGATGAAATCAGGCTAGAGTGGAAATCTGAGTCAAGTATAATTGATAATATTAAGAAAGGGTCTCTGAGATGTTTTGGTCAAGTAGAACAAATGGACGACGAAAGAATGGTAAAACAAGTATATATGGCGAAAATAAACGACAACGTGAGACGAGAACGACCAAGGAAGACGCGGCATGATCAGATAAACCAAAATCTCAAGTCTGGTCATGTCAAAAGCAGACAGAACCAAAGGGCATGTATGACAAGATGTATGAATGTGGAAGAGGCTAGGATTGTATGCCAGGATATTCCATTCTCTCTGCCTACCCCTACGGGGAAATGGCGTGATGGTAGTAGTGGTAGTAGTAGTATTTAAAATAAATATATTCTCATCTATTTTTTTTAATATTAAATTATAACTATAACTGATGCGAAAGTACTCTTATGTATAAAATAAATAATACACTGACACTCCAGAACGTGTCTATGAGCCCGTTGAGTGGCTACATTCACAAATAAAATAAAATAAATGTTTAAATGTAAACCTTGTAAATATTTATATTTATTTTGTTAGATAATTGAAATAAAAAAATTAGAAAATATTAATAAATTAATAAATCTATAACAATGTTAAATGTAATCATTTATAAACAACTTAGTAATAAAAGCTTAATAATTCTCATTGGAGATAAAATGCTATTTTATAACAATTGCTTTTTGATGCTAACTTCTTTTAAAATTTTTATGTCGTTTATTTCATTTAAGGTTTAATGGAACCAACGTTTATAAAGCGCTGGAACTGACCGTACTCCGTCTAAAAATACCTTGAATATACTTTTACTTTCCGAAGTGGATTATGACAACCTGTTATTTGATATTTGGGCACGTATTATTTGCCCGCCCAATTGTGTTTTTTATGCCGCCAACGATAAAGTAAATGAAAGCAGAGCAACGCATTATGAGAATAAACGAACACTTTTTTAATGGTTTTATACTAGAAAGTGGGGAAACGAGATGAGGAGAATTGAGATTGTAAATCCAAGCTAAATAAAAACGACAACGTGATTATTTTATTATACAAAATAAAAAGTATTAATTTGTTCTTAAATTAATTACTCACTTGACTGAGTGACTGAGTGTATAAGATGCAATTATGTATTGTATTTTAACTAAATAGACATCTAACTAAATCGAAGAAAATGTGGAAGTCTTGGCATTTACAGTCTTATGAGTTTTGCATTTTTTACTCGAATATTTCCTTAAATTCTCCGATAGATAATTCAAGAGAGAGAAAATATGGAATTTTAGTTATTGACATGGCGCATTTTATTTAATCTATATAATTATAAATATGTATGTATTTCATTTATGTATTATATTCTCTTTACTAACTTTGTACAATTTATGGAAACTTGTTATAGGTTTTAGGTTAATACAATATAAATTAATATGTGTTGATATAGAAGAACTGTTGATTTCCTGAGTAAAATAAAAAATAAAATAAAATAAAATAAAATAAAATAAAATAATATAAAAAAAAAAATTAAAAAAAAATAATAATAATAAAAATAAAAATAAAAAAATAAAATAAAATAAAATAAAATAAAATAAAATAAAATAAAATAAAATAAAATAAAATAAAATAAAATAAAATAAAATAAAATAAAATAAAATAAAATAAAATCAAATAAAATAAAATCAAATAAAATAAAATCAAATCAAATCAAATAAAATAAAACAAAATAAAGTAGAACAAAATAAAATCATTTTCAATATTCATATTTTTTAATTCAACATTTTTTTAGTTGATTTTTAAAGCATAAAATAGCTCGCCTCGCGGTGCCAACCATGTAAAAGGTCTCGGGATCGATTTCTGACTTTGTTGACATGACTATTTGATTTTTCTTCTTCTCTTTCTTAGACTTCGCTCATAGTTTGCCCGCGTAATAATATTGAATCATCTTCCGGCAGTCATAAATATACAAGTGCAGACGTATTTGAGAGAGACATTTTCAATTGGCTGCTGCACATCGATAGAGACGAGGTTGTTAAGTTAAGGTTCAGGAATAGTGAACATTTTCTCGCACGTAATTATTTATTGAATAAAATAATTTATTGTATCTCTTTTTGCTTTCCTTCCTTCCTTATACATACCCCTATATACCTATATTTTTATAATTTTTTGTCTCATTCTATTATTTATATCGTTTAAACCCTTATTGTGTTGCTTTATAGATTACTTTAGTTTATACTTTATATACCATACGAAAATTATTATAATCATTATATTTTTGTATTATACATTCTACTAATTTTGATGATATTAATATTCTGAATACTGGTGTATGTTTGTTACTTTGTAGATATGACTTATATTTGATTGCTTTTATAAATTTTTAATGTAATTAATTTCATTATAATTGATATTTTTTTGCACTTAATCGTTATTTTTAATAGCTTATTATACGAAATTATTATTATCAAAGTATTTTATGTGATTACTTGTATTTGAATTGTTTTTTTTATAAAAAATACATAGTATGTTAAAAAATTATTGATTATTCCAATGTACTTTGTATCAATTATTGTGGATTAACGCGGGCACAGCCTAAAAAGTCGTTTGAAATGATAAATTTTAAAAAAAAAATCATAATTTGCTTATGCATTTTACCCACGTTTTTTTCCGTACGCGATGTCGAATACTTTACGATTATAAACTAGTCGACCACGATCAAAACAATAGTTTGCGTTTATCTTATCTTATATTTTATCTTGTAAATCAAAGTATCGATACCGAGACATGTAATACTTAATTAAGAAATTATCATAAAGCTTGTATCTTATCTAAGCGTTCAAATCATATCAACCATCTTACATTAGTTTACATGGTACCTACTTTCGAAGGCAAAATAATATAACAATATATTTGGTGTTGTTAAAATTAAGTGCTGAAACTTATCAATGTCTGTCAATTATAATAATGTATAAATCATTTACATATCTTGTATTTGTTCAAAATTAATGAACAAGTATAATATTCAATATAATTAAACCCCAAATAATGTCAGCATGATAGATTAATCATTTTTTATGAATGATCTTTAATACTTTATAAATTTTCAGATTCAACTCATTATACGAAATTATTATTAGTATTTTATTTTCAGATTATAAATAATTATATAAATAATGTCACTTCACTGGCATTATCTGTGCTGAGCACACTTTACAATATGCTTTTTTTTTAATTGGCTTGTGAGAATGTACAAAGAAGCCTTGATATACAGAGAGAAATTTAAAAATGTTAAAACAGTTTTAAACACTGCGTATTTATGTTTAGATTTAATTTCCGTATACCTTTATTATTTATATTGTAAAACGCACAATAAAAGAACAAAAACATAACATAAACCATACATTTTTGGAGCAGGTGATTCAATATTAGTTTGATCGAATAAGATAATCCATTCTGCTTCTACCCACCTCCACTATACATTTTTTTATATCGTTTGTTAATGTGTTCTCGTTACTTATTGTTTTAATGCCTATATTCCTTCAATTCTTTCATCTTTTCCATTTTTTTATGGCCCTTTTGAACATTAAAAAAATATTTGTTGTTTTAACTTACTAAAAATAAAATGAATTAGTTGTTAATACCCAGTTGCGGGGGCAAAAATTGCATCACAACCTCTTATTTTAGCAACTATACTTGTGCACCTGCCAAGAAGAAAAGGCCATATAATAGGAAAGAGTGTCAATAAAACGGACAATGGTGATTATTCGGTTCCTGTCTGAACTTAAATATGTTTTTTGCTTGCCTGTATATGATTGTACTTAGTAGGTACTATATTACACCGCGGAAGTATGTTACTCGTGCGTCTGCTATTATGTATTGGAAATGTCTGAATTTTATGTGTCTGAAAAATATTTTTTGTAGCTGTTTACCAACTCTAAAAAACGTAAGCGTTTTTACAATATTTTGAGATTGTCCAAATGTTTATAGACAAAAGACTGGATTTCACCCCCTAGGGAGTGAATTAAAGAAATTTGAATTTTTAAACATAGGTGAAACACCCTGTAAAGTGGCCTCTTAAACCAGCCAACGACAGGTCATAAGCCCTCTTAATGCATTGACTTCTATATTCCCTTCTCTTAAATGTTCTCCATATCTGTTATAATTTGTTAATCTTGATGACTCCCTAGGGGGTAAATTCCAGTTATTTGTCTAAAAACATTTGGACAATCTCAAAATATTGTAATAAAATCAACTGATCCAAGAAGAAGTTTCAAAACTTCATAATTGTTTTTAGGCGTTGCCTAGTATGTTAAATAATTTGATCAAATGAATCTCTTCACAGCAATAAAGGTTTCAACTCTTTAACTTCACTAAAATAAACAGATGGAAGAATTGAAGAAACACGGATGTTCAAACATCCGTAACCGTAATAAAATAATGACAATAAATACAATTATAATAGTTTCATCGAAAAAACTCTCGTTTGAACTCAGTGGTACATAGGGCACTGCAGTGTTATATCACATGCAGCATCGTAAACATCTGTATCAGTCCACGTACAATGGATTATTTTACTAAACACCACCTTATAAACAAATATATTTCATATAGACCCTCCCAGGAACCAAAATCAGGAAGGTTGGCGAACGCGCCAACCACTACAATACCTAGCGGACTTTTTTCGTATGTTTGCCTGCGAGCCGTCATCGAGTCAAAAACACTTGTTACACGGTTCTGGTTCTTCATCCGCACGCTTGACTTACACACGGAAGATTCTGGGTTCGATTTGTGAGAACAAAAAATTAAATGGGATTTTTCTTAAGCCTGGGTATTCTGTGCTACAATTCACTACTGTAGTTAGGCCTCAAAGCCTACAATAGTGCAAATAATAAAATTAAAAAAACAACAAAAAAAATCGAATTTAGCCTACGAAATGTAATAGTTTACACGAGTAATTATATGCTCTAACAATGGAATGATTTTATGATTTTTTTTTATATATTTGTAAAAAGGCAACAATAATTGAGTACGTAATAATGACGTTCACAGATATCTTCTATTAATAAAACGAGTAATAAACTTCATTGCAATGTTTATTTCCGGAAAATTAACCATTCATATTTTATGCACTTAAGTGAAAATCTAAGTTAAGTGGAAAGTATTTTCTCTTTTAATGCGTCTGATGCTAGATAAATAATGTGTTATATAAATTATTCATTGCCAAAGTGAAATTTCACATGTTTATTCATGAAGGGTTTGTTTGTTTGTTCTTAATCAGCTGAATTTATATTGTTACACGCAATGTCAAGTTTATAGATTTTACAAATAAAATCAGAGATACAATCAACCTGCTTCTCAGAATTTTAGTTACAAAAACAGTCAGATTTCGTAAAGAGACTAAGCGCTTCAATGCCCACGAATCATTTTTGATTGAATCGCAGCCGAATTTGTTTCATAATCATATTTCAACGCCTTCTCCTTATTACAATGGTTTTCTGTCAATAAAAAATAAATTTAATTGATTCGACAAAAATTCGATAGTTGATTTAACCACGTTATTACTTAAACTCGACAGATGGAGTAAGTACAACATGTTTAATTAAATGTAATTATCTATAATTAAGTTTTTACCCATTGTTCAATCAAGTATTTCAAAAGGTATTGTTTATAATGGTTTTATAAAAATTTTATGGCAATCTCCCAACGAAACAATTTTTTTTAAATGCACTAATTAAAATGTAATCTTATTTAAGTTTAATGTTCATAAATCCTTATAATTTAGCAAAAGCAAGTAGGTAGTCGACCTTTTAGATACGATTTTTGTAAGATTAGTTTGATTTTGATTTTATATTATACCCTTCACATTGCAAACATTAACACACGTTCGAACTTAACATAATCCTTTTTTTTTTACATTTTTATTTTAATGTGGAGATTTTTTCTACGGTATTATGCCATATTACAGGAATATGTTTGCTTAAATATTTAAGAGTACTTTTTTTAGTCCTAAATTTTTAATTAATTATTTAAAATTACTTGCTTATATATCCTTTACAATTTTTCGTGCTAGATTTGTATTTATTTTAAAGGGAATTCAAGGTAGTTTACATTATGTATGTGATATGTAAAAAAATATGTAATTACGTTTTTTTAATAAACTTACAGTGTTTAAAAATTAATAAATATAAATTAATGAGTTTAAAGCCTGAAGTACGTTCAGTATATATAATTTTTTTTTTTAGCTGATTTCAGTAAAAACATTACACGTATGCCCAAATCAGAATATTTCTTATGCTTTTTGAGCCCGTTTTACAATCAAATACAATAATTTTCTGTACGAGAAACAGAACATGCATGCAGTTTTTTTTATCAAAACATATTCAATTAAAGTGTTTTTTTTAGTTGTTAATAGATTGTTAAACTAAGCCAAAATTTTGTTTAAATTCTCTACCTCTTCTTCTCGGTCAGTTCTTCCAATTGGTCTGTTGACATACTGTAAACTGGGAATCTTTCTCAACACTCTTATCATAAGTCAATTCATACGAACAAGTGGCGTCGTTTAAAGTAGTTCATGTTTGTTTAGAAAAAAAAAAACATACATTTAAAGAATTTTTGCAGCACAATTTAATGCTCTAATTTTTAACGCGTCTAAGAAAACAGTTTTCAAATCCAATTTTCCGTAGAGCTAAATATTCTTATTACAGTTTACCGACAAAAACACTTTAAATTTTCACACAAATGTACACTTTTTCGTACATAAACTTCAATTTTATTTTATAGACTGTCGAAGATATCTTTCCATTGTAATCGGGCTCTGATGTTTGAATTTTGTAAAATAGTCTAAGAATATATATTTTTAAAAGATTTATGTAAAAAAATATTTTTGGTACCTTCTTATACTGTTAAAAAGATAAAATATATCTGTGTAGTAACCTAATCGTATACAAAGGGACAAGAACAGACTTTATTTGCAAATTATGATCAGTATCAAGTGTTTCTATTCTAAAGTAAGTGGGATGTCCTTGAAGTCACATTCCAACGGGGTTGTTGCTTATTCACAGATCTTAACTTAACGTAAGAATGTTTGATCGTGCCATTCTGATTCCGATACTTCATGTTATCCCACAATATGCTGGTACCCAGTACTAAACATTGAACGGAATTACATAGAGTCAACGCCCAGAAGTTTTTTTACCGGAAAAGTGCGAAGTAAATGCGAGGTGTTTTGACTGAGAATTTAATTACAAATAAAACTCAATAAGTACTATAAATTCGTGCATTGTTGTAAATACTGGTATCTTTTTATTTTTCTTTGTTTAAAATATAAAACAACGTACAATTATTCATCACGTTAAGGAAACTAGGTAGTGAATTAATATGCCAGTATTTTATTTTCGTTATTTAAAAAGAGTATATATTTATAGACTTAACTTAACACAGTTTTATTATTCAACTCATTTAGACCTTAATTAATATTTATTATTGAAATACCAATGAGTCATGCCTTGGTTCAAAGTTGTCCTCAGTAAAAATAAAAAAATAATCCAGTGCAGTATGAAATACTAGCAAATGAGTTTTTGATGTAACAATATAAAAATATTTACAACATACCCCTTATTTTCTTTAAAATAACATATTCCCTTTCTTCTTTCTTGAACTGTCCAAACCCCCCCCCCCCCCCCCCAAATAAAATGCAAATCCAAGTGAGTTGGGATGAGTTTGAATTGAGAAAAAGGAGTTGGGATTTGTGTCTCAATAAATGTTAAATTAATATGTTTTGAACAAAATAAATAAAAAAACAAAAAAATATCAAGTATAAAATTCATGTACTGTAAAAACGCTGTTTCCATTTAAAATATTTTGTCTCTGATATTTTTCTTTATTTTATGTTGTAAACTTCGATCCTAGTGATTCATGTTATGCTTTAGCATTGTAGCGCCTGTGGCGATTGGTTTTGTGAATGGAGGATTGCAGCTTTGAGAATGCATTTTTGGACAAGCGCGTTCAATCTTCAAATAAGATTTTATCTATCGATCCTCCACGAGCTAACCGTTCCAATGAATAAGTTACCCATTAAAAGGTTTGATAAGCACGTCCATGAGTGATAATATTGTTACCATTTAGTTTTCTCATAGTGTGATATTCATAAATCGGCCTTCTTGGTATGGTCCACGCGGATATGAGGCGGCCTTCAGGGTTCAGTGATTGAAAAAAATGTAACAAAATCATTTTCCTTCCTCGCTGGCAACATCGGTTGATCCACCGGCCAGTTCTTTATTCGGTTTATTTTGCAAATTATTATCTTGAGGAGAATCTTGGAGCTGATAGTATTACAAACAATAAAAAACTGCTTGTTTATGTACTTTTTTTAAATTTGTTTTAAAGACTTTCGTGTGGAACAAAAATAATGTTTGATGAATGATGTAATTTCAATTCCATGGTTAATAATAATCTAATTCGATAGTAACTTTAAATAATAGTTCTTGGTGTATTATTTTTTGTCTATTTCTGTTTGATATTTAAAGATAAACGCATTCTTTCAAATGTTTTCACGCGTCGAATAATTGCGAAAAATGTTTTTACCAGAATTCTCCACATCTATCATGAATACGTTATCTTCACTCAAAAACCCCAATCTTTTTATCAATTTCCCACATTTCAATAAACTTTCATATCGTGTACAAAATAAATTTGTTAAAGCTTACATTCATTAAGAAATTGTTTTTAATTACATCCAATAAACGTTTTCTCCGAATCAACATTCCGATATTTAATTTTCGGTCTTTATTCCGTGCAAAACTCAATAGGTGGGTGTATAAAACTCTCGTATTTGGTGGTGCTGATCAGCTGAAACTGGATCACATACTTTCACGTTTCTACGGACAAACAAAAAATATTAAATTCGTTTTTTTAGCATCACAATGCGATTTATTATCTCTTTACAAGCATGAATTTGAATCCCATAGCGAATGTAAGTTATCTTGCCATCAAATTGTTTTCAACGTCCATCAAAATGTTTTTGTTGATAAAATCAATTCATTTTATAAAGATTTTTCGGTTGAACGATGAATTTCCCAGCTCTTATTGTTAAAAACTCACATAAATAAAAATCAGCAATTCGCTAAAAAGTGTACACTAAGTACTCGTATAAGTTGCTTCTGATTTATGTATTTTCACTCAAATTTGAAAATAAGGACGCACATTATGTTAAGATTTAAATTTATATATATTTTTTGCAAACTTAATTAGTCCTAATAAATATTAATTTTAAAAAACATTTTCGGGGCAATATCATAATCTTACAAATAAAGAAAATACATTCAAAATAAATACTACAAATTTTTATATTTAACAGTAGATAAGAAAACTTAAACGAGACCATAACCCGGCTCCTAGACTATCTTTCCAGTTCTCACTGGAGTAATTCTCATTCAGCACGTCCACGTCGGCGTTGTGGGGGCGACCACTTTTCATTTCAGTAGACCGAAGTATTTAGGTGGCTAAGTTTGGGTGCGGACCCAGTATTGCGGGGTATAGCGCGATCCCTTGTCAGGGATACGGGTGGAAACCTCAACGGCTGTGATGGCGGAGATGAAGGGTATCAGTGCGGTGGTACGGCGGCAGCGGAGGAACATAGTCAACGGTGGCATCCTCAGCCCCAGTTAGCGAGAGGGGTTACTGACGCGGCGTCAGGTGGCAACCGGCCGTAAAACAGAAATCTCCTAGTCCGACGTGAAGATTGAGGACTTGGGGTGGTGACTTTAAGTAAATAGGACATACAGCCGGAAAGAAGAAGAAAAATAGAGAAGAAAACACACATATCTACTCTTACACCTTTCATAACGATAGTTCAAGTAATGCATGAAAGTACGAGTATTATAATCACTTTGAGAAAAATATTGTACCTTAATATGAAAAAAAATGGCACTTGTTCCCATTTTCGGTTTAAATCGTTATAGTTTTTTTATTTTCCTCAATAAGTTTAGATTTTTTTCTTTGAATATTTTCATTTACAAAATTAAACTTAAGTATATTTTTAACGTACGCTGTCTTTTTATACAAATATTTACCATTGCAGAAAATAATGTTATGTGCTGTAACCACATAGAAAATTGAATGGGACTGAATTTAATGTGGATGTATTATTACATGGCCTCTCATCGTGTTCATACAATCTTGACGCAAATTTAGCATAACGAATCTGAATAAGTTTACCGCAAAATAATCAGACATAGAAAATTGTTTTCAATCATTTCATAACTACGCTTGTTACCGCACTTGTTGATTTATATCGGCTTTTCAAAATAATTCTAACTTTCTAGTTATGACTGCTCTATCGGTATTTTAATTTTCTATTGCACAAACGCGTGATCATGCAAGTTAACTGTATATTTTAAGTATCATTGTTCCGTGCCTCGCTATAGATAGTAAAAACCCATTTTCAATTATAAATTAGTGGTATAATTAGTAAAATCAATTGAATACAATAAAAAATCATTAGAAGAAGTTATTAATTTGAATCGATAATATCCTGAAAATTATTCAAGAGTCCTAATCCTAAAATAAACGTATGACCGAAATAATTTATTTTTTATCTTCAAAGTTATGTTATTTATATTTATATATTTAATGAAATATTACGAATATTTATTACGTAACTATTAATAATTATTTATAATGAATTTGTGGATTGTATGTACATATACAAATATCCCAAATCAGCGCAAAACGTAGGTCTTCTAGAGTTGTAATGCAGTTAATTAAAAAAATTGTAAAACTGTCCATTTGCTATCAGGTCTTTCTTGTATTAGTAATACCCATATTTTGTATGATCAATTTTCGTATCATTTTTATCAATTAAATTTAAGTATCTTATTTAATACTAAGGTAATTGTTCGGGAATTTCTCAAGCATCTAAAGAATCAAACATTTATGTGTATAGTTTTATGTTTATTATCAATTTGTACAGAGATAAAGTATCCGAGAATCATGAACCATTTTAATGTTATTATATTATTTGTGTTGAATTGTTCAACTCCGTAAGATAGCCATTCAAAACCGCCATATCAAGGTAGCGTACATCTTACTTTTGAAGCAGACTTTTTTCAATTGTACTAAACAATAATGTCATACAAACAATGGTAACTCAACTAAAGATGATGTGCCGACTGCAAAATACAAATTTCTTAATTATTCTGCTTCGCTGAACTCCGAAATTACACAAAGACTACCGACGACCTTCGCGACTTTTATCCTTCGTTTTACATTAAGTACGCATTTAAATGTGCCATAATTTTAATCCACATATCATCATACATCACATCCAAAAATTTAAATTTGAAGAAATAGTATCAACTTAAATCTTTATGGTTCTTAATTAGCGATTCACTTCAGATTTCGAGATTTCACGGATCATGGATATTTAAAAGTATACACTGCTTAATTCTCGATTGGAATACTAATTTGATTAGTTTCAGCAAAATATTAAAAAAACGGGACGTATATACTTCCTACATCCTTCTATGTGATTTTTTTTCTTTTTATGTACCTATACATATTATAAAAAAAAACTAATTTAGTTACGAGTATATCATTATGTAATAAATAAATATATCATAAACAAATAAACTTTTTGTTTATGTTTAAAGCGGCATTGGGTTAGCGATTCCAAAATTAGTAATGATTTAATAAATTTTAGCTTTAAGAAAGATTTTAGATTTATTTTTAAAATAAAAATTAGTATTCGTGTATGTAATTTAGCTAAATATTATGATTCAGGGGACATTTAATTGATTATGGGGAGTTTTTGGTTAGTTGCTTTACTTATTTCTAATCTTATCAGATTGTTTAAACGAAGGCCGTTTTTATTAATATGTCAAATTTCTACACCCGTTTCTCGATTAAAATTATGGTATTTAGATGTAAGATGATTTGCGAATTCTAAAATGTTATTACTGTTGACACATTGTATTTATATGTTCTTTGATTTTAATTTCAAATTTACGTGATTTTTTCCCAATACAGAAATTTGGGCAGTTTTAATAATTTAATTTATAAATGCCCGAATTATTCAACTTATCATCCAAATATGTAAATAAATAGCAACGATAGTAGTTCCAAGTGAGCTCAAGTTCTGGTGATAAGGACGTAACTTCGAAAACGGTATCCGTATAACTCAAAAGTCAAAGTGGTTTATTCAAATTAAGTAAGTCTTAATTGTCATACTACAAAGTAAAAAATGTTTTTATATTGAATAAACATTTAAATTAAGTCAAACAATACGCATAAATCTTTTTTTTTCACGCAAAAATTGTAATGAAATCACCACTAGGTATACTTCGTGTCAATAGTATAAACGATAATTGCCTGGTCAAAATTTTCACATCTGTCAAAGAAAGTCAAATCAGAACAATGTGACCACCACAAAAACAGTTTTGTTGAAAATTTCTTTTACTTATTCACATGAGCAAACACGCGTTTTCTCCTAACAATACAACTTTAAAACCTTTTAAAAATATAATTTGAAATAAACAATGACATCTTACACTACCTGTGCAGTTGTGGTACATAGTTTTGACCATTGTTGGGTGTGAGTAGGTATCGAAATAGAGAACGGCAGTGAGTATAGTGAAATCTAAGTCATCAATAATTGAACGTAGTTATGCAGAAAGCAGCCAGTCCACAATTTTGAAAAATGAGATATTGGTGTTATCGGGTGCAGTAAGGTCAATTTTATGTTCTGCTAAAAACAGCCAGACCGCTTTCACGCAAAAAAACTGTATTAATCACCATCTGAAAATGGTGTCGATTACAATAATGGCATTTTTTATTAGCAGAAAACACCCACAGCACTAGAAAAATCTTACGGTTCTTTAAAAATCATTAAAACTGGTCAAGTACATAATAAGGTTCTTGTCATTTAAAAAAAAACGATGTTGTAATTGTTTATCATTTGTTCAAAACATCAAAACATTCCAACTGTTATGTAGATTTGTATATTCACTCTTTTTACAAAAGTGCATTTATCTCAGTTTTTCTTTTCTATGGCTGGCTGCTTTCTGCATAACTACGTTCAATTGATAGTCAAAAAAGAAATCATTGAAAATATCTGAAAAAATTGATTGACATAAGATACAGTCAAAACAGAGATAAAAATGGTTAACAAGCATAATATAACATTAACATTTGAAGCACTAACTTGTTATAATAAAATAAATATTGAACAATTTTGTTTTTAACCACTTATTTATTATTTTTTCTAGTGACCGGTTATAAAGCCACTTTATCTAGATCCACTTTATTAATTTATTATATCTTGTTTTATTTTTACAGTGATAACTAAATGCATTATTGATACAAATCATCGTCATCATCATAATTGCCTTTCCGCACATAATGGTGTATAGGGCACTGCATCGGTACACCAACTGCAGCGTATCTTAATCATTTTTGTTACATGAAGGTAAAATAATCAGTCTTACGCTTCAGGTACCAGTCCAGGGACTATGAAATGTTCCAGTTTGAAAACACACCTTTAAATAAATATTTCATATCAACCATGTCGGGAATCGAAACCGAGACCTCTTGCGTGGTAAGCAAACGCACTGACCATTACACCACGAGGCCGACAAATCGATACAAATTATGGAGCTAATAAGTCGAGGTTTTTTTTTTGTCGTGTTGTTATTTTAATAACGGATAGTTTTATATTTATTTTATGATAAAAAATATAAAATAAATTAATACAATATACTAACAGTTTAAAAGAGCTGATGAAACAGCGTAAAAAAAGACACCTTAAAAGACCAACAAATTTTTAAAAAATGTATTTTCGTAATAAGAGTTAAAAAATCTATTTAAAAAAAAGACATTTCTTGCTTTATAAAAACTAAATTTTTAATTAAAATAATCTTAACTGTAGCATGTTTTTTCGTGTCTTTTTTACTTGGCAAGATCGTGTCAAAAAATTAACATTCTTAACATACGTTTTTGCAATGCTTATTTTACTAGGCATGTTTAAATCGGGGCCTTTACTGTATTATGGCATTCATCATAAAAAACATGATTTTACTACTCAAATAAAAATAAATCTCCTTTACAACGTGCAATAGAATTATTATTAAAATAAAAATTCTACTAAACATGTCCAGTTTGATAATGATGACTTGCCCAAAAAGACGTTAACAAAATTTTAAGCGGTGAAAACCTAATTAATCAAAAATCAATCATATTATTTCTTCCGGTCAATTCATCAATGCATTTACAATATATCTCCGTTAAATGTTCAATAATCCGGATCATCATTGCGTATCAATTTACTTTCCTACGAGTATGGTCATCGAAATAATTAATGCATGCGAGTCATTGTAATTAATTAGAAAAACGTTTCTTATTAATATATGTATTTGAATACGCGGTGTTAATAAATTATCTGAACGCCTTTTTGGTGCTTCATACGTATGTGAGATTAATAGGCGGAGATGGAGCAAAAAAATAATTACGCTATACTATTATTATACGAAAGCGTTGTCTAAATAAAACGTTATGTACCGCTAATTAACGAACAAACTCATAACGTTTGACTTCGTTTCAGTTATTTTTTTATTATTGAAGCCTTTTAACAAAATATGTTAATATATATATATAAATATATATTTGACACTTTAAATACATATTTCATAAATAAACATATAAGGGCGGGCACATTGCTTTAAAGCAATTTATTCCTACCTACCTAAACCGTTCAGTTTGAGAAAATTATAAATACATGGACAAATTGAATCTTACAATTTTATACAAAAAATTAAAAACAAAGATAATCAAAATAAAAATATCTTTAAAAAATAAAAAATTAACACCATACTATGAAGAGAGGAGAGGGGATGGGAAGGAAAGAAGAAGGATAAAGGAACAATTCAAATATTTAGATAGTGACATTTCAATCTTGACTTAAATGTAAATAAAGCGTCTCTAACATTAGTGGGTAGATTATTCCACAATTGAGCGGCTTCTAATGTGAAAGAGGAGACAAGAAAATTAGAGCGATGACAGGGTATTAAAGGGGTTCTTTCGTTACTAGAACGAAGAGATAGTCCGTGTTGTGAAAGAGGTTGAGTGAGCTCTCTCAGATAAACAGGCGAAGTGGGATTATTTGAAATATTGTAAAGAAGTGATAGAATGTGAATGTTTCTTCTATGCCTGATACTAAACCAGTGTAGTTGCGTGCGATACTCGGTTATGTGGTCAAATTTGCAAAGATCAAAGATATAACGAATACAAATATTTTGCAATCGTTCTAACTTATCAAGTAATTCAGAGTTAGCATCTGGATAACATACATCCGCATAGTCAAAAAGTGGAAGAAGTAAGCTCTGGACTAATGTTTGCTTAACATAAATTAGCAAAAAATGCAACCAAAATACGAGTTAATGTATGACATTTACAAATTAAAATTATAAAATGTATTTATATCTCTTAAAAATGAATTACACCGATCAATACAACAGATAACAATGCTCAAATAACAAAAAAAAAGTAATCATACAAAAATAATATTGTAGGGACGGTTATAAAAATATCATCATCATCATCATTCCCTTTCAGCACCAAATGGTGCATAAGGCACTGCATTAGAACACCAATCGCAGCGTTTATTGATCATTTCCGTATTTGCCTAGTTTACAAGGAATCGAAGGTCACATAGAACGGATGGATGACGAAAGAATGGTAAAACATTTAAATATATCGAGAATGAACTGTACCGGTAAACGAGGATGACCAAGGAAGACGTGGCATGATCAGATAAACCAAAATCTTAAGTCTGGCCATGTTAAAAGCAGGCCGAACCGAAGGGTGTATATGACAAGATGTATGAATGTAGAAGAAGCAAGGAATGTATCCCAGGATATATGTGTGTGGCGGTTCATCCTCTCTACCTATCCCTACGGGAAATGGCATGATGGTAGTAGTAGTAGTTTCTAAACGTCCCGGCTGACCACTGCAGTGTTAAATGTCAGAACTGCGCGACGCGAACTTAACTTAGGAGGATGCACAGTAGCTGGCAGCTGACAGTGAACCTTATTGGATCTTTGTAAACACAATATGCTCCAATAAGGTAGCTGACATGGAATGATGATGATGTATAACAATGAAAAATATTTTGTTTTGTTACCGTAAATTAATTTATTGCCCAGGATAGGTCTAAAGCGTAATTTTGCCATTAATAATAAAAATACTCTGCAATTGGAAAATTAGTGTAATAGTGCCATATGCACCACAGGATGCGAGTTTAGCAATAACATAATGAATAGGTTTTTTTAGACGTCATCCAAATTATAAAATCTTCAGTATCAATTCTAAGATTGACTTCTTAAATACGAAACGTAGATTTAAAAAATAATTTAAAAGTTTCTTAATTACTATAACAGTAAAAAATAATAAATTTATCGTTACTGCGTCTTGCTCCAAATATTATTTTTTTAAACGTGAACTTAAAAGAATACGTGTTAATAAAATTCTTAAATTTTAGAACAAATTAAAACACGGAATACAAGAAAACCCATTGTATTAAATTAAAATATATTAAATTCGGTCTTCAGTGACATGGCAATTATATCAAAATTATTACAAGCGCAAACAAAGGTGAATAAAAATATTTACGATCATAAATATTTATACATTTACTCAATTATCAATTAAAACACCGAATCGTGGAATATATGGAAATGTAAATCCCCATAAAATATGAGAATTTTTAATTATCTCAGCAAAGCTTCGTGTGTAGAACGCACAAAGATTTATTCGCATATTATTAAAATATCAGACTGCTTTTAAGTAAGTTTAAACATTTTAATTTTTCGTGTTCTTTTTTTCCGTTTCATTATGTTTGGAATCACAAACAGTACCTTAGGCCATGGACCAGGAAGCAGAGCATCATGCTCTGGCAAAAAGTAGCTGGTCAGCACTATGTGAAGGAACTGTTTGATGGGTACTCGCAAAGGTTTGCCTTCGACATAATAAAACTCATCCGAAATCATGTGAGTTATCAATAGAGCGCTTACAAGGTACTACAAATTGAACAAACAACTTACTAAAATGAACCTTTCCGAGACTTCTAGTAAAAAGGTTCTGCAGTGCAGATGAGTAAACACCTTATCAATTTTTTTTATTATTATTGTAATTGTTAAAAAATAAAATATTTATCAAAAACATGCAGAAATTAAAATACAAATTATCAAGCCCTACTGATTTGCATAAAATGCAGTTCGTCAACAGGTGCTTATAGTTTAGTTTTTATATACACACATAAGCTTATCTCTTAAATTCTATAACATTTAAAAACACTTATAACCTGGGGAAAAAATGTATTCCCATGTGCATCGAAAATATGTTCCAGCTAGAAAAATAATAATTCGTCTAATTAAAAAAGAAAAACACACAAAAAAAAACCACGTTCTAAAAGCCAGATTTTCAGCATACGTCTTTTTCTTAAGCCTGAAATTTTTTTCAGTTTTTTTTTTTTATATTCAATGAGAGCATATTATACATTTTCGGAATGCTGTACTCTAGTGTTCTTTTTCCATACATATTATTTAATTTAGGGAGAGCTTGTCCATCTACACTAGTGAGCCGAGGATTATATACATGCTCCAATTTATTTCTATGTTCAAATAGAGACGCATGCTGAGAAACCAGCTTGGACCATAAGAAAGCTCTAACGGATAAAATTTATATGGATTTATACAATACGGATATTAGAATATCGTGTCGCTGACAGTACAATTTTTTTTTAAATAAATAATTTGATCATTGAATTTTGTAAGTTCTGAACAAGGTTTTAAAAGTTAATGTTATGCTTTGAGAAGAGCCGCATCCTCAGGGTCCACTGGTTAAACCTGGGGATGTTAAAAAGCTCGCCCCCTACTTAATAGTCCGACACTTTACGCTCAGGGCTTGGAGGGGGAGATTTAGCGAAATGAGAACTCTCCTTTCCACACAGTAGCCAGGCTCTTTAAATACCTGGGCTAGGAGGGAGAGAACTATTCACGGGGACTCGTCACAAGCCAGTTACACGGTTTGGCTGGTTTTAAAAAAAATATATATATATCATTCGTTCTTTTTATTTTCGTGGAGTAAACAATATATAAAAACTTATTACGTAAGTGAATTCATTAAAATAAAATAATTTTCTCATTTTTTTTACCAGATACTCAATGTAACCAATATCTACAAAAATACAATTATTAAAAATTTGCATCAGCTGTATTATTCAGAAAATCGCTACTCGCTTTAGCCCATGTCTAATAGAGCAATAAATTCAATTGGCACCGTAGACCAATAAAAATTAATCTGTAATTTACAATGATTGCGCATTTTCCAAGTGAGTGCTTGAACCATAGCTTGAACATTTTTTACAATTGGGCACATTTATGCATATCGTTTTAAAACAGATATCTACATATGCCCATTACTCATTTAGAAAGGTAATATAAATAATATGAAATTGTTTCATTACGAAATAGGAGATTAAAAAATGTTAATACAAAAAATGTAATGACCACAGGCAAGTGGAACATAAAAACGGCGTGTGTATCAATGTATGTCAAAGGCAACTAGCTGCCCAACTGAACGACTCGGTTACTTCATTTAGTACAATTGGGCGACTTTGTACTATTTCTCAACTATGGTCTATTATGTCATGTTATTATAACAAATTTCACACATAGAAAAAATGCATATAATTTACAAGTTATACACCTGCAGCGATTTTTTATTTAGCCCAGATACTTGAAATATTTGTTACGCCAAAAAAATATCAGCTGACAACACATACACTAATATATCGTAGATATTTTAGTTTTTTTGTCGGTTCTATTTTAGTAACGAATGCGTTTTTAACAATTAAGTAAAACGAAATCGATTTGACGAGTTCATTATTGAAACTAAAATACTGTTAAATGGAAAATTTATTATAATTACATGTATTGTGGTTAAATGTATTTCATTACCCTTTTTATAGTACGCTTTTAGAATAAAATACAACTGAGAAGTGTAACATTTTTTTTATTTGAAAAATTATTTAATTATTTAACTAATTGCATTTAATTTATTTTACGCTTTCAAAAATTTGTTACTAGTAGTAGTAAACATTAAAAAAAAAATGTATGTATATATAAGTTATAAAATACGAAAAAATTATATAGTTGAAGGGTACAGGATATGAAGGATGAAAGTCAATAAAGGAAGTATCGAGATATAATGTTTTTCAGTTTTACATTTTTCGCACAAACAAACAAACAAACCATCACGCCGTTTCTCCGTAGGGGTAGGCAGAGAAGGTACAACGCCATATCACTCTGTCTCTGCATCCAGACCTCCCTTCCTCTACAGTTATACATCTTCTCATGCACGCACGCCGATTATTCCTACTCTTGACATGTCTATCTTCAAATATTTGATGGACTTGATCGTGCCATATTTTTCTCGATTTTTCTCGTTTTCTGCATCCATTAACATTCGCATCGTAGATCCTTTTAACCGTTCTTTTGCTGTCCATTAGCTCTACATGTCCAAACCAACGCAGCGCCCCTTTGTTAATTCTGTCGATAATGCATGTCTCAGCCTTAAACAGTTCACGGATCTCGACATTTTTGCACCTATCATACATCGTTTTATCACACATTCGCCTGAGGGATCGCATTTCAACAGCATTTAACCTTTTTTCATCATTATTTTTCCAATTCCATACTTCGCTCCCATAGTTGGCACTAGAACTCCATTGTGAACTGCTAGTTTTGCCACTACGATAAACATTTGTTTGCCAAAGTAGATTTCGGTGCACCGTTCACCCTGTTCCCGGCACCCTCCTTTCAATATCTTTTGGACTTAAAGTTTTAAAATAAAATTATAAAAGAACTTACTTAATGTAAATAGCCTACATATACTATTTTATACAATCTGAAACGGTTTTCATTCATATTAAATTATCGCTTTATTTATTAGTATTTAATTGGCATCCACCCTTTATCCCCTGTATGTTTTTTTTTATTGTCCAATCATGCCATGCCTTATTTTATTAAACATAAATGTAGATCATGTAAACTGTCGTAAGGTCTCATTATTAGTTTAAAACACAAAAAAATGACATCCATCATTTACATCCTGTACTTTTTAGTTGTGAAATAACTAATTCAAATTCATAAAAGGCATATATTAAGTTAAAGATATACAAATATTGAATGTAGGAAATAAATAACTTTTTTCTTTTTTCATTTGGCCTTCAGCTTACTTAAAAAAACAAGTATAATAGATTTTGATCAAAATTTTCAATCTTTTAATTGAAGTATAAATACCGTGTAAATTTGATAAAGTAACTTATTAATTTTGTAAAACTTTTTTATCAATCGGGCTAAATATAAAATTAAGATGCGATTGCAAAAATGCTAGAGTTTCCGTTAGTTTTTTATTTTTATTACATCATTCGTTTAAAATAAATGTAATTTAAATTATTTATCAGACCAATAAACAGAACACAAAACAAAACGTATTTTCTTTGTTTTGTGGCCTTGTGATTCTACACAAAAAATGGCTCAATTCGTTACGAAGGTGCTTAAACTTAAATGATATTATCATTAAACTTTACGGTAACTTTTACGGTTGGCGGCCTCCGTGGAAAAGTGGTCAAGACGCTTGACTCACGCACGGAAGGTTCCGGGTTTGATTCCCGGTGAGAACACAAAAATTACAATGTGGTTTTTCTCAAGCCTGGGTGTTCTGTGGTGTAATTCACCACTGTAATTGGGCCTCCTGGCCTGTTGTAGTGTAAAAAAACGAAAAAAATAAATTTTAAAAAAAAAACCAATTATATTGCTCAGTGGTACTAAATTTTATAAATTGTATCATAAATGTAACTTTTCAAAAAATATCTATTATAAAAATGCATCTACGTTTAGGTTTATACCTTGTTAGCCTCCTAAAACCAACCTAAATAATTTATATAACGTTTTATATAAATTGCGTTCATTTTTTCTACCATGACTAAACGCCATTTATATTAACATTAGTGCACTAGTTTAATGTATCAGATCAACAGATAGAATTTGGATGTGTCCATTATGATAGCGAGTATATAATGTATGCATGCATTAATCATTTAAATCACACACGTTTATCTCATAGTATATCATAACCAAACAAGCAAAAAATGAAAACGTTCAAAATGAAAAATCCAAAGTTTTTTCCATTTTTAGTTTTCTTATGATTTGCTCGCCATTTACAATGGAAAGATAACAAAAATTGACTCTAAAGTCAAATCTAATTTTCTGTATGAATATTTTAATTAATTTGCATGAAAGTTTTAGTATTTTCGTCGGTAACTTAAAATCTCAAAAACAATTTCATATATTTTAATTCTTTATATTGTAGTTTTTTGAAATTTATGTTGTTTATACACTCATCTTTTTATTTTTATACTTACTATACTTCCAAACAATGTTCCTATCTTTTATTTCTTAATATTGTATTTTTTTTAAATTAATGTTGTTTAAATACAGTGTTCTATCTTTTATTGCTTTATATTGTATTTTTCAAATTTTATGTTGTTTATATACTCATGTTTTATATAACTTCCACACACAATATCGTTTTGTCTCAGGATTCGACCATTGTCCAAGTAAAAGGACACACGGTAATTTGAAGGACAAAACATTGTTCCGAGACATTGTCACCTAGATAAACGGGCAGTCTATCCCCGCAGAACAAGTATTATCCCCACCACCGCACGCGGCCGTATTGTTCTCGTATGAACGCGCATGAACAGGACCTTATAACAACAGTGATTATCTCGACGTGAACGTGTCGCTCCCACACATTATTTATGTCAAAAATGGCTACAGAAAAAAATCATTTTTATTATTATGTTCATTCTTTAACAATTCCAATACATATTAATATAATATCAATGTTATTTTTCGTGAACTCGCTCGTAATAAACGCCGTCGTGTATTCATTTTCGCAGCGCTCGCTTTCGAACTGCGGCCAAATTTCCAGCGTTCTCTCCTGCGCGATCTAGACTGTTCACGAAGCTGGGACAAGACAATATTGTCACACCTATTGTATTGTCCACATGTAAACCATACTTTACACTAATAATAAAGTTTTATTTTATAGTCGTTTATTATGAAGTAAATGCCGATTCAATTAATAAAATTATCTATATCCCGCTTGTGCCGAGTCAGGTGTTTGTACAAAAAAAATATTCGACGAAATAAAATAAAAAAATAATTATTTCTTGCTTCAGATACCAGTTCAGAAAACTTATGTTAAAAAAATGTATTATTATGTTTTAAGCAGCAGCACAAAAAGTGACCACCCAACAAGTTGTTAACTAACTACTTATGTATCTTACAAGATTAACCATCAGTAAACAATGATACATTAGCTAATTCAAATGGATTCTAAATTAAAAATAATTGGGTTTTTTTGTGAATTGAATGAAAATTTCAAATATTTTTAAAATGCGTTTATTGTCATAATGATAATAAACGCGTTTTTTGCTTTAGGAAAAAAGTATTTTTTTTAAATTATTTGCAAAATGTGATTAAATGTTTAACCTCCATATTATCATTTTTAATTTATTTAATTTTATGGTAGTTTCATACACAAAACAATATTTTTATTGCACTAATTATATTTCACATTGCTCTACTAGTGTTTTAACTTTAATAGGAATTACTAATTTAGTTTTAGCGCTACTCTTTATCTTTACAGAAACAATAATTAATTTAATTGTTCTTTTCTTCGACTTCTTTTAATCATTTTATCTTCTTTTCGGATCAGTTGTCTGAATTTTTCGAACTCTTTAATTGATGGTCGGAAAACTTGAAATATTTTTAATTTCAAGAAATCGACCACAGTGGTTCAACTTTCCACTTTTACCACAAAACTCACATTACGATCGCGGTCATTATTTTCAAGGTTTAAAATATTCCAAGAAAATTATGTAAAGAAAGTTTTGTTAACAAATCGAGCTAACAGCTGCTTGTTCAGATAATGTGAACAACTCGACGGTGTAACAAAGTGTATTCAATCAAAAACCATTTACCGATGCAATAAAAAACCGCTTGCTTTCTTTAAATTTTCTTCTTAAAACCGTGTACTCTTAAAGATTATCAAAAACACATTAATATTTTCAGGTTAGAAAGTCGGTTTGATAACAAGTATAAACATGAACGAGCATAAGGGAATTAATTTGATTCACACGATTATATAATGCCCACCTGCATTATTTATTAAACTACCTTCGATTGAAGGTAAAATACGCCTTGTAGATAAAGAAATAAAGATTCATCGCCTCACCTCATTAGACTCGCATGAGTTACATTTATTCACAAGTTTAATACTTGCAAGTTTAAAATAAAAGACAACATTATGCCTCTATTTGTAGAAATCGCCATTTTACAATAGTAATCTTAAAATTTGACGGAAAATTTTCAATTTAATGGTAAATTATTTTTTTATCGTAGCTGTGGAAATGTGAATTTATATCCATTAAAAGCAAATATTAAGATCTAATTTAATGGAAACGTGAGTGCTGTAGTGATTATATATGCATATTTAAATTTCACTTTTAGAAAACTGATTCATAACATCACATTGGTTTTATATCTTTGTAATTTAGTGCTGCTTCAATTATTTTAATCAAATACTTTTCATAGTTGCCATTCATGAACAGATACCCGAACAAAAAGTTAGTTAGTAAATCGATTAACGTAGCCTTAGAGAATCTGCATAATATGTTTACAAATGAGACCACATTTCGGAAAACTTTTTGTTAATTTACCCGGTATTATAGAATCCAGTTATTTTAGTAAATAACATTATGACTTAACTTTTTGGCTTACACATTAATGTATTCTATACATTATTTTTCTTGTTTTTATATTTGTTGACAGGCGCCGTGGGGCCGTTGATTAGACGACTAACTGTGAAACTGGCGTGCGGGTTCGATTCCCGCCAGTTGCGTGAGAAAAATTAAAGAAAGATTTTTTTTATTGGACTGGGTGTACTTTTCATAACCCTTTTCCATATCTCCTCTTTCCCACATGCTGACAAGCCTCTAAATAGAGGCTTAGCGGGTAAATCCTTTTTAAAAAATATTTAAAAATTGATTTACCTTAGGTACGTTCACCGGTTGCAACTTGCTGCGTATCTACCTTAGAGTATAAGGTATCTACATTATACTTTTACTTAAAGGCAAAATGATACATATACTTAAGATGCATAGTTATTTAAATATTTTAAAATACGACGCTAACCCGGAACCTTATTCACAGCACCATAAATCAGATTTTATGTACATTTTTAGGCTGTATTTCGAAAGAATAAATATATATATATATATATATATTTTTTTTCTATTTTATTTATTTATTTATTTATATACGGCATTTCTGCCATTTACATATATGTGGTATAAAGAGTGCTTAGAAATAAAAATATTAAAAATAAAAAAAATCGAGTATGAAATATTAATATACTCGTACTATACACATTATTAATTACTTGAAATACATACATATTTTAAAGAAATTATACAATAACAAAATACATTAATCAATCAAATTATAACTATTCCAACCCAATCTTCTGAAGATGATTTGCTCTTTTTGATAAAAATATGTTGGTCACTTTATTTTTTAAGTTAGGCAGAGATAAACTAAATATATCAAAATGTGATGCATATTCATTCCCGGTATTCTGTAATCTAACAATAGGTGAGTTATATTGAGCTACCGTTCGAGAATTTTGACAATAAAATATTGTAGATGTTCTGCTTAATCTAGGTGGTACATAGAATGAAATCAATTTCAGTAGATCAGGGGTATCATAATAAAATAATTTAAACCGTGTTTAAAATGTGAGAGTGGAAACTGTGTAGCGTTTGTGTGTATACGACTACGTAATTAGAAGTGCATAAACCTTAGTAATTTCTGTAGAAACAACAAGCTGAAAGTGACATTGTGTTACTCGTATCTTCTACTGAACACTTAACGTGTATGTGTGTTGGAGTTTTCTTTTGCATGTCACCTAAACATGTTAGTAATGGTTTATAACGGTGTGTGATATGTAGTAACTATCTCTATTTAACACGTCTGTTACGGCCAGGGTTGAATCGTAATACTTAAACGAACTCTAGAATAAAAAAAAAATACAATCTTTACAAAAAAACATAACGTTTAACTCTCCTCTCTTCAAAGTATAGTTTTATTTTTTTTTGGTTAATTTTTGTTTTTAATTTTGTATAAAATTATAAGATAAAGTATAATTCCTAAGAATATTTCTATTCGTAATTTTCTCAAACTGAACGGTTTGGGTAGGTAGGAAAAAATTGCCTTCAGACAATATGCCCGCCCTTGTATTTGTATTATTTGTATATATTGTATTTGTACATTGTATTTGTATATAAAGTGTAAAAATAAATTAATAAACGTAAGAACAAGTTGATTCTTGAGATCACAATTGAGTTTTCATAAATCAAATGTATAAAAAATACTGGAGGAACGTAAAAAAATATTGGTTATAGTGTGATTTATCTCTTTCTTTGCATTTTCGATAAGAGAACGATTGTTGGAAATTAATTTGTAAATGGGTTCTTAATTACACTTAATAAACATTATATTTTAAATTATGGATGTTCATTTTTAACAACTTTTTTTTATATTCTTTACACGGTATAACTACTATTTTTTATATACAATGCACAATCAGAGTACAGTAGTTCTAACATGAACTGCCTGCAAATTGTCAGCAGTGCCCAAAACTTCCAGGACGTCGAGAACTTTGTTAAGCCTTGCGTATTCAAAATTCTCGAGGGGCATCCGCAGTATATAATATGTATGTTTATCTCAGGCAACCTAATTTCCTCTGCTTGGTGACAATAGTTGACAATTCCAGAGGTTGCATAGGCCAGCAGTTGTTTCAAACTAAATACCATTTTGTAATACCTATTCTCAATTGGGTCTTACTGAGATTGCACAATAAGCTTCCTTAGACGAATACATATAAATACACATACACAAGCTCCTGACATTACTGCGACATGTGTAGATCTATTGTAAAGGGTCTCCGTAGATTAGTTATCGTCCTCCAAGCCTAAGTCTTTGAAGAGCTGGGCTATTAAATGAAAGATAAGTACTCTTACATCCTTAGGCTTAACCAGTGGTCCTTCGAGGATGCGGCTTCTTTTGTGATGTAAAGTATGAAACATCTCATTCACATGACATGTGTAAAAGTATTTCACTATTTGCACTGTAGAACCTACATCTAGACATTTCAGAGAATAAAATCAATAATAGATTATTAAAGGTGTTTTTTTTGGGTTTTTCTCGATTATACATTCTACTTCTTGACAAAACAGCCTTTACACTATCGAATGCAATGTCTTTCATTATTAACCACTCTTCAAATAACATTTGAAGAACTAACTAATTTTCATTAAAAAATATTTCTGCTCTATTCGATTTAAATTAAATAATAATTTTCTTAAAATTCAATAAAATATTTTGATTTTTGCGGTACGAAACGAATTTTTAATATGACTGGAAAAGTAAATCAAAGCTTTTGAATCTCTAAACTCTGATTTGCACTCCGCCAACTACCACGCGCCGCAACTGGACTTGATTTTAAAGACATTTTTTTGTTTCTTATATTTCATATGATTATTTTTTTTTCTTGTTCATGCGGTTCTGTTAAACTGGTCGCACCACAAATGTATGATGTCTACATGTTTGTATAGTCGTTAAGTACTTACTCTGTCCATAAGCGATATCTCTCGTTTTCACTCTCAACAGATCAAGATCAAGGTCACAGACTCACTGCCATCCTCACACGCTCACTACTACAAACCCATCTTCGATTAAATCGCTTCACTTCTACTTTCGTACTGTTAACGAAAAGCGGACTGTAGCGAAAAAAAGAATTTCATTCAGTTTTTTAAAAGGTTGGAAATATTTGAAGAAAGGAAACGGACCATCCTTTGATACGATGAGGATGTTCTTCAATTTTGGGAACTTATTAAATTAAATTATGTAACGATTTATGATAACTTTTACAACGACGCGCGACGAATCATCCAAGAATGTTTGTGCAATCTTTAGTAATGTGTTTTTTTTTGTTCCAAATCCAAATGTTTTAATCTATTTTGATGTAAGGAAGGTACAATAAGGATGGGTCAAGGAAAGGATGGAAAAGAAAGGTAATCGGCCAGAAATAATATCGACGAATGATGTTATTTACTAAACACGTACTATTGAACTTAGACAACAATTATATTGTCTGTAAAGTGGCTTACGTTTGGACAACCATGCGTGAAGCCCGGATTCGATTCTCAACTGAAACAATGAATTCATGGATAACAAATGAAAATTTAAACTGCGCCTGTGTCTAAAACGTAAATGATCATACTTATTGCCAAAGCTGCATCGAATACCTCAATAACAGTTATGAAAAAAAGTCATCTAAATAAGGTTGATTTTTTAAAATATTATTTTTTATCGATTTTTTTGTAATATCTATGTTAGTCTTAAAAAACATGGTTACTTATTTTTGAAGCTCAAAAAAAAACAAGAAATGCTTTTATAGTGGTAAACTACAAATACATCGTCATCATTCCACTTGTTGCAGATAGTGAAAATATGCGAAATGGTGCATGGGACACTGTATTTGTATATCAATGGCAGCGTATTTTTGTTTTGTTAAGATCAGATGATGTCTTACGCTACAGTTGCCAGTCTGGGGGAAAAAACATCTCTTAACTCTCCCTTCCCGGCGATACACATTGTATCTAATAACTTAAATATCTCTACAAATATAGTGTATTCTGGGTTAAGATTTTCGGTATTCCTCCGTTATTCATTTACGTATCAGTCAGCATATTTTTTTATAAAATAATTCCTACTTTTTAGGTACAGAAAAAGCATTTTATTAGAAATCCCATATAAATTACTAATAATTTAAATAGTTTACCCATGTGGCGCATGGCGTAAAAGAGAACCGAATATAAAATTGTTTCACATACTCCTTACGTCTCACTTTTGATACTACATGTATATTTGGAAGCGAGAGAGACAATTTCACGCGTCACACGCGCGAGCAGTAAAGTTGCCAGTTGCCAATTAGTAGCTCTCTGGATTTCGTCAGAGGTGGTTCTCTCGTTTGCGTTGCAAGCATGAGCTGCTGTTTTTTCTTTCATGTTTTTAATAATTGGATTTTAAATATTATTACTTTTGACTTTAAGTATAAATAATTAAACCATTTCCTATGAATATATCGGTTTTTTTTATTATTTAAAATCTCTCATTTTCTGCAAGTGTAATGACTACACAGCACCGTAACGCGCAGATGTTTTTGGCACAGTTAGGGAAATGTCAAATAAATGTTTCATGTCAACCATGTTAGGATTTAAACCCGAGACCTCTTGCGTGGTAGGCGAACGCGCTGATCATTAGACCACGAGAAGAAAAATTATTTTAATGCTTTTAGGAAGAAAAATGGTAGGTGCTCATAAATGCAACTAAAACACGATAATAAAGGCAAATTAAAAAAACAAAATAAAAATAAGTCTTTTAAAACTAAATGTACCTAATAAGATTAAGATCTAAAACTATGTAAATAATGAAAGAGGTTAAATAGAAAAAACAAATAAAATTTTACAAACGAAAGATAAAAATATTGTTGTTTTTTTTGTAAATTATAATAATGAAATTACTATATAATTACAGTATTAAAGTTTGTTAAGGAGTAGTAATTTTATTTAAACAAACGGGTGACAGCTCTACGCAAAACTGATCTCCAGGAGGCATTTGTGGAATTAATTAAATCAAAATATGAAAAGATATGAACTCTTTTTTTCAATGATATATTTTGTTACTGATATTATGTTAGGAATATTTTTGTGTTTTTTATTAGATATTTTTTATATCCCTTTTAATTACTATAAAAAAATACCAAATAATGTTTTATAGAATATTAATTTTTTGTTTCTTGTGTTACACAAAAATATAGTAACTGTCTATTATTTATTATAGGAGCAAAAATTCATTAACATTTTCTTGTATACCCACGAACAAGCCATGCCTTTGTGGGATTTTTGCTTACTATTTTTACTATTAATATGTATTTTATTGTGCTTTATTTTTTTAATACTCTGTTTTATCACTTATGTTTATCGTAAAAAAAAACAAAAAAAATTAAATTAAAAAAAATATTTTTTTAATGACCGGAATCACTCAAAAACGTCAAAATATGCACCAACAGTAATCAGTTACATTAAATTCATTCTCATTTATGAGTTTTTTGCACCAGGACAATTTCGTTCCATCGGGAAGCAATGGGTTACCTGAACGCTGTTGTTAACACTCGTTAACATTGTATTTAAGTATCTTATTACCGTTAATTAACTATGCTTTGATTTTATTTCAAAACAAACTTAGTTTTTATTGACACATTGTAGTCACTATGTGTCAATACTGTCACGACGACGTTATCTACATTATGTGTTATGTTGTTCCGAGCGTAATAAACATAAGTTGCAGAAGAATTACTCCACTAATAATAAGGATTCAATTTTACAATTAACAAATTAATCAACATATCACAATGGAGATGAAGAACATTTAAGAGAAGGTAATAAAGAAGTCTAGGCATTACGACCTGTCAACGGCTGGTTTAAGTGGCCACTTTATTTGTTGATAAATCCACCTGGTCCATGAAGAAGTATAGAAATTGAAAAAATAACATTTTCTGGCGTTGCCTAGTATGTAGGTGAAATAATTCAATTAGATGAATCTCACCCGCATAATAAAGGTTTCAGCTCTTTAACTTTACAAACATCAACACATGAAAGAATTTAAGGAATATAGATTTTCAAATATGGGCAGAATGGTGAATGTTACACAGTGTGTAAAGTGGCCACTTAAACCAGCCATTGACAGGTCATAAGCCCTGTAGATGCCTAGACTTCCATATTACATTCTCTTAAATGTTCTTCATCTCCGTTATAATATGTTAATATAAACAGCTCCCCAGAAAGTTGAATCCAGTTCTTGTCTACAAAAATTTGGACAAACACAAAATATTGTTAACAAATTAATGTTTTTATTTACAAAGCAACAACAAACGATCATTTTTTCAGTCTTACAAAATTCATTCAGGAATCGAATTGTGTAATATTAATTACAATTCCGCTAAAAATAAAGCATTTACAAATACCATTTATTATGTGTCCCGGGGGTATAAAACATACAGTTCTGAATATTAAAAAGAATCAAAACCCTCGACGAGCCTTTTTTACTCGATGGCTACCCCTGACAAAAGGCTTAAAAAAAGAAAATCCAGTAGATAAGTGTAAGTCCACGTTGTATTTTAGTGGTTGGCGCGTTCGCTTACTGGCCTTGAGGTCCCCAGTTTGACTTCTGTCAGGGTGCACATGAAATATTAATTTTTAAGGTGGTTCTACGCTGCAATATTTCATTGTTCATAGACTTGCACATAAATCATTAGACTTATCACCTTTCCCTCCATGTAACAAAAAATATCTAGAAACGCTGCAATTAGAGCTCCATTGCAGTGCCCCATGCACCACAAGGTGCAAATGGGGAGATAATAATTTATTATCGGATCCATTCTTATTTTATAAAAATTTTACAATCCCAGAACAATTTGATAAATTTGTAGGTTTTAAAAAAAAAATATATATATATGCACTTATTTTACCATTAATGTAATTTATTTTTTTAAATCATTTTTTTAACACTACAACTGGCTAGAAGACGCAATTGTCAATTACACTACAGAATACTTAAGCTTAAGAAAGATCATGTTTTATTTTCGTGTTCCCATCGTTCCCGTGATTCAAGCGTCTTAGCCTTAACACCACGCAAGCCGCTTTACCTTTACATTGTGATTATGTTTGTATCGAATTAAGTATCAAAAATGTGTTTTTTTTGTCTAATTATGTATTTTTTTCATTGTTTCAGGTTTGTTATATTTTCTTCAGTGCAGTTTACACAAACTAAGTCTTGCTGGAATATTACAAAAAGAAGACTCGTATGTATATTTTTTATTGAATAATTAACTACCTAATTTTTACAAATGATATTCGAAAATATAAAATGGTGAGAATATGGAAACAGAAAACAATAAAAAAAGTTATAATAGTTACATCGTAACATTTAAGCCCGTCTCCATGATTTGAAAGGAAGTGAGAGGTAGTAATTTATCTAAAGATTTATTAAGTAATATATTATTAAAATTGTCTCCAGTAAAAAAGCTGGATACTGCATAACAAATTTTTCTCTATTTTGCTACGGCTGCTGGTAAAACACTATTTCCCACCAAATACAAGGTATTCTCCGGAACACCGGTTGAATGGAACACAAGTCGGGCACTTGGTGCTGCATCAAGTGTATAGATATACATCAATGGCAGCGAAGGAGTTTACTCGTTCATCCATAAACATTTCGGAAGCACTGCAGTATCTGGGGAGTACAAAAATATCACATATTTATTTATTGATATACACGGCACTTAGAGCTTTTTACTTTACAAAAATATGTATTGTGTAGAAATAAACTCTTCGATAAGCGAAAAAAAAGCATAAAAAGTTTATATGTACATACATATCACAATGGTTTCATTCAATGAACACGCTAACATATTGTGTAAAAAAATAAAAAGTCATTATACGGAATAAAAAATAAATAAAAAAAACATTAAAAGTAATACAAAAATAAAAAAGTACGAAAAATGTAGCATAGTTTTTTTTTAAAAAAGGACAGCTAGGTATATCTATTAATCATAATTACATTGAACAAAAAAATACAAAATCTAAGTAAAGGAGAAAAAATGATTTTTTCTTAAAGTTGAAAATAAGAATCCAATAAAGACATAATAAATGTTCATTCAAATATACAAAAACTAGAAAAAAGAAAAGAGAAAGCAATTAATTTTTTTAAAATATAGCATAGTTCCCTCAACTTATTTCACGCTGCTCATGAATAATTATTAAAGAATTGCGATTCTTTATTTCTCATCGCGAGTTTAATTATTTATTTATGTATATGTAGAGCTAAAAATATTTAAACTTTTTTTTTTAATTTGCCCTGAAATTTAATGTTTTCAAAAACGGACTATATTATAATAATATAAAGGTGCAGTTAATTTTTCTACTTTTATTGAAATAACACAATAAATAAAATTTGTTATAA
This sequence comes from Micrasema longulum, assembly GCF_059751315.1. NCBI lineage: Eukaryota > Metazoa > Arthropoda > Insecta > Trichoptera > Brachycentridae > Micrasema > Micrasema longulum. Next base: position 81,290 of record NW_028277519.1, read on the forward strand.
GACATCAAGTACTCAGGAATATTACATACTCTAATACACGGATAATGACTCATTTTTAAAGGAATTTAACATGAAAATGTGTACACTTTTAATACTATTCTTACATTTCATGAGCTTGCAGTTATGTTCAATTATTCCATAATGACAATATGTATTTATACATGCAAACCATACCTTAGCTTAGGTAATATATTTTCCGACCCACTTTAAACAATTGCCTGAATGGCTGTCAGCGTATGCCGTTTCTACTTCATTAAATTATTTAATCACAGATTTGATATTACGACTTTTTTACTGACATAATCGCTTGAACACTATTATTGCTGTACTATATAGAAAGAACGCCCTTTTGTTCCGATTATCTTTTATATAATTGTCGGTAATCTGTTCATATTAGATCCATAAATAATATTGATCTTGCAATTGAATAAAATAATTTGCGGTCTATAATTGCTTCGAGTAACTTTTATCAGTTTAAAATATTACTCATTGTAATTAATGTAATTTACAATGGATATTGGCCACGAACTTTGATTTTATACATTATTCGATCTTAACCTTTCAACAGAATTATTTGAGTATTTATAAGATGGCGAATAAATAATCAATTGAATTATATCGCGCGAGCGTAATGGCGATGATGTGTTTTGAGCTGACTGGGCTGACTGACGTCATCACGCCCTGTGGTCTCTTAATAGGCCGTGTTCCTTTGTTCTTCATGTTTTTACAGTGAGAACGAAGTGAATTTACTTCAGGACGATGCTCTTATATGGACGGATGTCTTATGTGCATTACTCTTGGTCTTGCAGAATTGAATGCATTGTATCCAATAGAAAACGCTGAGTTGTTTCTTGCAGTCGTTGCTCCATATTTTAGATGAAATCATTTAGCACGTTTGTGTGTCATCTATCAAAGGACTATAAACCCCACACATTAAATTATTTGAAAAATACATTAAATTAAATCATTATAAAACAAGTTATACAAGAATAAGTCGATTCCACTATTAATTATTCAAATTTATATTTTTATTAATATCGTAATAATATTGAATTCAATGATCTCAAATATGTTTGCATTTAAAGTTAATATTTCGCAAATTGGGCCAGAGTTTTACATCATATTGTTTTCCATACGCTCTAAATTATGAGCAACAAATTGAAGATGATCAAGACTAAAAGAAATCAAAGATGAAGAAAATTTTAGAGAAATAAATATGGAAGTGTAGGCATTTACAGGGCTAATGACCTGTTATTGGCTGGTTTAAGAAGCCAATTTACGCACTGTTTTAACATTCATCATTTAACCTACGTTTGAACATGTTTATTAAATTCTTCCATTTGTTGATTTCTGTTTTTTTTATTTATACTTTCCCTTGTCCCTACCATGTAGACGACGAGGGAGTTTAGAAGAACAATGAAAGGGACATTGAAAGTTGTAAATGTAAATATTGGTTCCCGGTTGTCCTTACTGAATTTGGTTGGTAGAGGAAGAAATATAATCAATTCGTTATGGAAAAAAAATTGCTTGCTTGTATAGGGTTTACTTTTATAAGAACGATCGGATTTAAAATTGAAATAAAACACACTAAATTCGATCAAAAAAGTTACGGAATGGATTTATTAGATAGTACGCGTTATGACATTTATGATTTATTGACAAAACATTATTTAAATGACCACCGCGGCTTCTCTTACACTGATGGATCCGGTGACACCAATTTTCGATGACTCTGTGCAGCATTTCAGATGGTATGGCGGCTATAGTGCGGCGAATGTTGGCATCGAGCTTATCAAGAGTCTTTGGATTATTGCTGTTAACCTGTGATTCAACATAATCCCCACAGAAAATAGTCGTGTGGTGTTAAATCACAAGATCTTGGTAGCCAGTTATAGGGACCATTTTGTGAAATAACTGATTTACCTATTTTTTACGCAATAACTCAATCGTTTCGCCCGCTGTATGGCAATTTGCGCCATCTTGTTAAAAAATTAATGTCTTTATCAACCTTCTTAATTTGGGGAATGAAAAAATCATTCAGCATGGGCACGTTAACGCTCGCCTTTCACAGTAATGATACGTCCTTGCTCATTTTTGGAAAAAAATATGGCCCGATGTTGCCCCCATACCATAATCCACACTGGGTAGCGAGTTTTCCCAGATGTTATAGAGCCTCATCAATCACTTGAGAGTTTGCCTCACACAATTCGCTCCTTTAAAAATAAACCGAATTAACTCAAAAAATAGGTAAAACGAGATTTTACAATAAAACGAATTAAACGCGTGAAAAGAATAAGTACAGTTCAACAGGCTCCTTATTTAAAGCTATACAAGCGAGATAGAAGATCGTCCATCTCTTTTTGATTTACTCGGCCGCTTCCTTCGGGATTCACATCACGCGACGAATCAGTGTTACGCCGACAGTGTTCAAAGTGAATCCTTGTTCCCGTGGACGAATATCTATTATTTCATTTTATGATTAAAAGGTAAGGAAATAATTCATAATTATTTTAATTATAAATCGTGTTTTTGAGACTTGTTCCTCTTTATTTTTTTAAATCGTATAAATAATATTGAACTACTTAGACTTAACTCATTTTTTTATTAAAAACTACGATAGATTTGAAACACTAATCAGACTTGTTGCATTTTATTTCTAAAAGAAGTACAATTAGTTTGAGTCATTATAGTTTACATCGGTTTATTGTTAAAAATAATAATAAAAAATAGTTTGATTATCATTTCATGCAGTTTATTTTAAAAAGTGATATGAATGTTCTTTAGCATAATTTAATTTGTTTCTGTTTTAGATAAAAATGTCATTGCGAATCCGAAAAATTATGGGCTTAGTCCAATCATCCGAAATTTCTGAAAGGGAAAAAGTCTCTAATTCAACGCCTGGAGAAACCTTATCGAATATTGATAACGACGCAGTAAGTAATTAAATACCTACGTTTTTTTTTCATTTAAAGCGTGCTACTCACACACCTGCCGCAGGGACAATCTGGCCCGTTACACGTATCGTTTGAAAGTCATTCAAACGATACAGAAGTAAGGTTTTACTTATTGCAAAATCTGATATTTTTGTGTTCACTTATTGTATTATATTATTACCAATACTAAATACCTAACTATTTTCCAGAAACCAACAGAAAAAGACGAGCTACACCCTATGCGGGATTCCCCCCAGAACGATGTAAGTTAAATGTTGCCACTTTTTCTGCTCGTATTATGATAATTAATTCCATAAATTACCATCGATAACTTACTTAAACAAAATTACAGGATCCTCAACTATGTACCTCGGTTGAAACTGAAGTGTTGATAAATAAATCGCGGCCTAACATTGAAATCAAAATAAATCTTGTACCGGAGTACGACAGTGACAGCTTTTCGTATGAAGACGAGAAAGAAAATACCAAGGTAGTTGAAGAAATGAAGCTACCGTCGAGACGGATTTCTTCTTCTTCAAGTTCACCATGCTCGTCCTCGTTGTCGTCCTCATCATCGTCGTCATCTTCGTCTTCGAATTCATCTCAAGAAATTTCAACCGAGCCAACTGGAGAGAGCGGCAAGTCACAGGGTCACTTAGCTTCAGCCATTATACGCACGGCTACTGAATTAGAAGAAGATAATAGTATGGAGAATACAGAGCGAAGCGATTACAGATCTGATGTATGTGATATAATATGAAATAATTAATTAATTTTCTCTTTTAATTTATTTCTTATTTAATTAATTAATAAAAATATTCCTCTTTTAGACTTCGAATGCCACTGGTTCACGAATACGAAGATCTTGGCGATGAACTCTTCAATAACCATTTATTCTCCTATGTACACTGATGAAAGCGACTTAGATGACGACGTGGATGATCCTAATTTCGATTTTGAGGACAGATTCGGAAAGATTTCTCAGCACAGAAAAAATAATTTCCTAATTCCATCATGCTCGGATTCTTCAAGCTCTGATATTGACACTGCAACACAGAGCTTAAAAAAAAGAGGTCTTAAGAGGGTAAAAAATCCTGCTAAATGGAGACAAAACAGAGTAAAAAAGATGCGTAACGAAGGAAGAGCTTATGTGTCAATGTCTAAAACTCGCAAAAATAAGCCCTCACGTTGTCTCAAGACTCCCTGTAATGAGAAGTGTAAATTAAAATGCATAGACAAAATAGACACTCAGGGAAGATATGAAATTTTTGATAAATTTTGGCAACTTGGTGATTTAAATAAGCAAAGAGCATTCATAACAACTTGTATGGTTGATATAGAACCTAAATATAAATATACTAACGCCCAAACTCCCCGTCGCCCCAATAAGGCGTTCTACTTGACACTGGACAATAATAGAATTAGAGTGTGCAAAACTTTTTTTAGAAGTACTTTAGATATCAGTGATAGAATGAATTACACCATCATAACGAACACAAATGAGATGGGCTTCATAGAGGAGAAACGTGGCAAACATGGCAATAACAAAAAATTGGATCCTGAATTATTAGCTGAAATCAGAAAACACATTGAATCTATTCCTCGAATAGAAGGACACTATGTTAGAGCTCACAGTACAAGAGAGTATATTGAAGGAGGTAAGACAATTAAAGATTTGTACAGAGACTTTACGGGATTGCAAACTAAAAATAATAAAGAGGTTGGTAACTACATTGCTTACTATAAAATTTTTACAACAGAGTTTAATTTAAGTTTTCACAAACCAAAAAAAGACCAATGCGACCAATGTGTTGCCTATGCAAACTTAAATGGTAATGAAAAAGAAAAAGAAGAAGAAAAGTATCAAATACATCTTAAAGAGAAAGAACTAAGTAGGAAGGAGAAATTGAATGACAGGAGAAATGTAAACAATGAAACTAAAGTCGTAATTTACGATTTAGAAGCGGTATTGCAATGTCCCAGAGGTGACACTTCGGCTTTTTATTATAAAAGCAAGTTGAACAGTTACAACTTGACATTGACCGAACTCAATAATAAAGAAGGCAAACATGCATATGACAATGTTTACTGTTATTTCTGGACTGAGTCAGATGCAAAAAGAGGAGCGATTGAGATTGGGTCGTGTGTCTGGGAATATTTGAAAGGCATTAGTTCTGATGGAGAAGCTGCGAAAAACATAATATTCTACTCCGACAATTGCTGTGGACAGAACAAGAATAAGTTCATTGCAACCTTATATATGTATGCTGTGTATTATTTAAACATAAACAGTATAACTCATAAATTTTTAATTAGGGGCCACACCCAAAATGAGGCCGATAGTGTACACAGTCTTATAGAAAAAGAGGTCAAGAAAAATCTCAAGTCTGGCCCTATTTACACTCCAGACCAGTATATTGCCTTAATCAAAAACGCAAAAAAGAGTAGTCCAGCTATAAGTGTTCATGAAATGAGTTTCAACTCATTCTCAAATTTAAAAGAGTTACAAGAGGAGTGGGGGTATAATTTCAGTACCAACACAAATGGTCAAAATGTTATGTGGAATAAAATCAAACATTTAAAAATTACTAAAAGCGATCCATTTACATTTTGTTACAAAACGTCTTATTATGACAGTGAGTATAAAGAAGTGAACGTTAGAAATAAACGAAAGAAAATGATACCTCTCGAAGAAATAACGATTAAACAAGTATATTCTAAAAAACAGGAACTAAGCGCAAATAAAAAGAAGGACTTAAAAGAGTTAATAACTAAAGGATTAATCCCCTCATATTACGCAAATTTTTATAATTCCATTTTTTAATAAGATATCGTTACATACTGGTTTGTGATTGACATCCTTAATAAAATGTAATCACAATCATATAAAAAATAACGACATCTTATTAAAATTCGGATTTTTTTTACTAAATGTTTATTGATTATTTTTTAAATCTATTCTTAAGAATTATTTTTGATCTCGTTTCTGCCAATGAATATTATAATATTACTAATACGTAATACCCGATCCCGCGGCAATTTTCAAATATCCCTACTTAACGGATACCTACGTCATCATAACTGCTATCTGTATGCCAAATTTGAGCCCGATAGATCAGTCAGTCAGTCATGTTTTCCTTTTAAATAAAATTATTGTTTCATTACTGTCAATATTACAGAGTTCTAAGAGAAATATTATTTACTGATTGTGATTATAACTGCTGCATTCCTAGGTGATCTCAATATTATTAAGATAATAATATAAGAGAACAAGACTGCTATTATAAAAAAATAATAAAGGTCTTTTATAATGCTAAGCAAAGTTCATTTTTAATTATTTTTTGTTGATTTTGTATTAAGATTTCAATAAAATTATTATAAAAATAAAATGTGTTTCTTATTATATTTAATTATTAAATTTATTTGTAAAGATATTTACACGTTAGTAGTCAGGTTATTATATTCTAAGCCCCTAACTTTTTATATAGGTACCTTAAATTACAGATCAATTCATAATTTTATCATTGATTTAACATTAAATAGAATTAAACCTAAGTTATTATAATAATTGACTTTTTTGTTAGTGTTAAACAGTAATAACTCCTAAAGTCAAATATTGTCATTTTATATTTTACTAATAAAGTACATTATATCCTAAAATTTAATACATAATACCAGTTTTTTTAAAACAAAACTGTAATAATAAGTTTTGTGTTAAGTCGAAATTTAAAAATAATTTTTCTTTTTAATCAAAAACAGAACTAAGTCACTAATAGTATTTTTAAACTTAAATATCTTATAAACTATGCTTAACGCTAGATATTCATAAATATAAATTGAAAGAATATTTTATTCACAATGCGTGAAACACCTTTACATTTCTGTAGAATGTCCATATTTAAAAATATTCTTCAAAACATAGTTGACGCCAAACTTGCAAAACTTTAACTGCAATTTCCCAACAATCATGATTTTTGAGTTATTTCAGTTTATTATTAAAGGAGCGAATTGGCAATTTCGCTTGTTGAGGTAGCCATTTGAACAATAATGAGCCTCATCTTAGAATGTGATTTTTTTTCCTTCCATCTTCTCTAGAGCCCAATCAGCAAACTCTCGACACGAACGGTGGTCAGTTGGCTTGAGTTTTTGTTCCGATACCATCTTATACGGATGTAGGCCCAATCTCAATCGCAAAATTTGCCAGGTAGGCATCCTAGACAGACCGAACTCTTGTGAACGGCGCGAAACAGAAACATTATCGTTTTCTGCCACACTTGCTGAACAGCGGGTATATTTTCTTCCCTACGAGCACTATGAAGTCGTGTCAGCGGCTTACTATCGTGTATATTATATTCAGTCTCCAACTTTTGAATTATGCGATGAATAGAGACCTCAGGAGGAGCAAAATGACGAACATATTTTGCAAGAAATGTTCTTCGAGCGGCAACAAAACTTCTCGAATTTTAATAGAATATTTGAACAATTACCGAACGCTGTGGCAACGTGAAACGACTCATGATAAAATGGCAAGCTTTACGATAACAACTGAGAATAAATGTCAAATATATAAATTTAAATATGGTCGCCATGAGCTTTAAAAATCCTATCGTCCCTCATGGTAAACCCTGTATGAGTGGAGTGAATCCGAAGAAAGACATTTAGTCTTTAAAACGGGTTCGGGTATGTGGTGGATGCTTTTAATGTTCATTTTAGTGAAGTTAAAGGGGTAAAACTTGAAAATCATAGCCTTTTATTTGAATATTTCAAAATATGTCTGAAGTGTATTGAACCCAATCATGTTACAGTATTTGATAATGAACATGTATTTTTCATACTTTTTATCTACTCGAATTAGCTAAAATCGTAAAAGATCTGTTTTTAAGTTAATAAAGATATAATATGTACTTAATTTTTCGTGCACATGGTTATTAGTTGACATGGTTCGTAATTTGACTATGAGAGTTCTGATGAAGAAATAGCGCTTCTGCGCACTGTAACCTTGGCGAGTTGGATAATGGTACTACTCCAGTATAGTCTCCGGAGAGTAGTCCACATTCTACATTGTTCGTGTTTACGTCTCGTCAGTAGCCTGTAGCCTGTAGCACACATTCCCTAGCAATGTGGTGATTTATTAGCCCGAACACAATAACGTTTTCCACAATTACCAACCTTGCGACATCTTGTGAGACGGTCTATTTTTCTAATCGCGACTACCCAAACGACCTCGTGTTATGAAAATCTGCGTGTTTTTTCCATCATTTCCCACGCAGCGTGTGTCCCTCTCCCTCCCTTCGAGTGTTACTTCTCCGAGCGAAACGCAGATATAAGTGCATGCATTGTACATTATACAACTGTTTTGTCATCAATATGGGAACAAAACCTATGAATGTATGTCATCATAATGATATTGTCGGGAATTTACTGTTCTACTACATAATATTTATGTTTTTTTTTATATATTTCGTAATAGTAACATGATAATTTCGATAAAAATAATAATAAAATTCTTTATCACAGGATGGAAGTTCTTTTATCTAAAAATTATATAACACAAAGTGTAATATATATAAACTACATTCCCAGGAGTTGCCTTAACTAAATTCAGGACTTAAATTATATTATCGTTTTTTTAAAAGTACATATTAAGAACAACAAAGAAAAAAAGCAAGTTAAAACAATATATTAACCAAAAAACTTTTCTTACGCAAACAAAAGAAATATACAAAAATGCTTTCAAGAATAGACGAAATGGTTAATCTAGAACTAAGAGAGATAAGGTCGTCAACATTGCATGCTACGCAGATGATGCAACCACAGTGGCAGTGGCAATTCCTGATGATAAAAACATATCTATCTCAGTTAGTATAACAAAAAATTTAAATATTTTTTAATATTTGGGTTTTAAAATCTCAAGCCCCAGCGTCCTAAATTCGGAAGTGCAAACAAACGAACAAAGCCTTGACAGAATCTGAATGCCTAAGAAATGTCGTATGCTACGATAAACACATGCAGATTGGAAGCAAGATTCGGATGTATAAAACGTGTGTCAAACCAATCATGGTTATGCAATGGAGACGAGGATAGATACAGAGATGAAAAAGTACTAAGGGCAATATGCTAACTCAATCTGCGACATTTTGTATTTCCCACTTTGTTACTCTATTTCATTCTCCGCGTGTTCTTTCCCCACCTTTTAAATAATAAATACTGCTCATTCCAATTTCGGTCAAATGACACAACTTTTTTTTTAAAGGAAAAAAATATTTGCTTTTTTATAATTTATCCAAACGTTTCCATTTCGGGGAGTTGACAAAATAACTTACTATAATAAAATAGGAATCAAGTAGGGGTAGAGTAGGGTTCAAACCTCGGACCTCTGATCGTCGAGTCCACGAGACCAAAGCCCGGTTCAATAAATAAACAGTTTTGCAAAAAGTTTTTATCATAGTCATCATACTGTAATCATAATCATAATAATCATACTCTTGGTTATTACTACAGTGTAGAGTGAGTTTATAGAAGCCATATCTCAATTATTATTTCAATTATGTTTTTATATATATATTCTTTTTCTGTTGATTACAATGATACTATTATTTTGTTTTTTTTTCAATACTACTATATTTTACTATTATTTTGTTGATTTCAATAATACTGATAATTTGTATGTTTGATTTTGTATAACTTTTCATTTAGATTATAATATTTATTTGTGATTAACTTTTTTTAATTGTATTCTTAATTATTTTTAATTATTATTATTAATTATTACTTATACCTTTTTTATGTATTGTTATTATATTGCATCACATTTCATTATATTTGAATTAAGTTAATTTTATTATGTTATTTTTATTGTTAATTATGATGGTTTGACACGGGCACAGCCTAAAAAGCCTTAATGAGTTCATTAATATTTAAACAAGTGTAATTTTGAATGAATAAATAAAATATTTCCTAAAATAAAATACTTACCTGAATTTCTTATCTCTCAAAAACCTGTAAAGAAAATAGTGTAAAAGTTTTCAATGCTGTAAACAATTTACCAGTCTTGAGGTTGCCTACTGGGGGAAAGCGCTCGTTAATCAACTTAAACAATGTAAAACTTAACCAAGGAATTTCCTTGACATATTTATCAAAATCATTCTACTGCGGGATATCCTAATTAAACTTTTCATCACTAATGCTGGTTGAGAAAACAAAAGGCAATATTTAAATCAAAAAGCGAGAAACTTTAAAAAAGTCGTTATTCATTAAAACGCAGAACTACTTGCTCGATAGATAGCATATTCTTTCATTTAACCGAGGAAATCGATTGTTGATACATTTAATTGTTCCCAAAGGCTTCTAAGTTGGGCGCTTGTTCTGCGTTTCCTTTTATTTTTATCTATGTATATAGCTATCCAATTGGAACGGGTTCAATAGCCGCATTGGTTCGTTGAAAAATTATGACGTTAATGTATTTAAACAACATAAAAAGAATACGATTAATCATCCTTAAAATAACTTACATCAAAAAATTACTTTGAAGTATAAATCTAATTATTCGGGTATTATTTTTGATTAGCATGTTCATATCAAGGTGATTTTTGTGATATTTTTTTTGTATATCTATGCATAACTTGTATTCATATACATTGAAAAAAGAAGTTTAACCCTCTAAAACCTTGATTGAAATCTGACAGTCGTTAAAAATATTTTACATAATATCATTATTTGAAAATAATCCTTGATTTATTTCTTATTTTTTAGAAACTATTGCTGTGAAATTATTTATTATTTTGAACATACGACAGGTCAAATAATGTTTTTTTTAGTATGGAAAATAAATACCAATTTAAATAAAAATTAACAATTATGATGAAACTTTTATAAGAAATACATAAATTAAAACATATTACTTTACTGGTCAGTTGACCTTAAATAATGTAAATAATAACGGAAGGGATCAGAATGTCTAACGACAGTCGAACTGTAAAATATAAATGCCATTTTCGCTGAAATGACGTATTGCAACCTAGCGGATAAGAAAAGACGGCATAAAGAAGATTGCCAGCAATTAGAAAAAAAAATCCAACATTTTTAAAAGATTTATTAGTAAATAAAAGGCAAATTAAGTGATCGTTTTAACTTACATACGGTCTCAAAGGGTTAAATTATATTTTTCATTTTAATTGGTGTCCCCGGTAGTCCATATTAATTATAGTATTAATGTAACATAACAAGTTTAAAACCTCCAAGTCAGGTTTTAGTTTAGCCCAAAACTACTTCCTAGGTAAACCGTTTTAAAATCGATGTCAAAAATCCAAAATAGATTGTCAACCAAATTTGCACAGCAATTATGCGCAGTTCAGAACTATTTCATATCCTTTTATTGGCGCGCTAATAACTATATTATCACGAGATTTAACTTATATATTGTAACCAAATTAATTGTTACTTGTTTGTAGATTCTCAATGCCAGGTTCAAACTATATTCAATTAAGATCAAAAGAGTTCAGAGCGATGTATCGTGTATTGCATAGCCTAGTTTCCACGGACTCAACAAATATCCCACAATTATGTATTGTTTTTAGACACAAAAATCATACGTTTTGTAATAGTAATCAATAGACGTGTCCAATGAAAAGATAAAAAAATGACATTTCTATTAAAAACAATTAGTTGTTGCCTTTGGTAAAACAAATTAGATTATTAGTCATTTTAATTGTTTGCTTAAATTGCACACTATTAATTATTTTTCGCTTTTTATGGATCCCAATGAAATTGTTTCCTTACATTCCTCATAATCTCTTCTCAATTTTTTCTTTTTACTAGATTTTTGGTAATACTAAAATACTATTTACTGTGATTTAATAGATTTTTGAAAATCGCATTCATAAATAAAGTGCACCCCTGTTGGTGAGAAGAGCTGACATTTGCAAAGAGAATTCTATACATATTTAAAAATGAATTATTTTATGTTTTGGAATTCAACCATAAACAAGTACCTAGGTACCTACTTATATTCAATATTTGAATATTAATATTTTTTAGTTTAGTAACTCAAACATAAACGAGTA